>NW_024598706.1:0-48580 GCF_004379255.2 Salvia splendens
TTCTTGTTCTTAATTGTTACTTGCTTACTATATGTTTTTATTAGTTGTTAGAACAAACCAATCTTTTCTTGATTGTCTAGATAGTAGTTGATTTTTGTTCGTGGTAGTTAAGTTGATGCAAAATTGTCTCTGTGGGATACGATACTCTTATACAGAAAGGTTTTCCGTATCACTCAGAAACTAAAAATTGTCGTCTTGAAACCAGGCAAACATGTACACATCAGGAAAACATATACACATCAGGTCACTAGCAATGACTCAAATCAAAATCCTATGTGGCATGATCTAGACACATCTAAACACGTCTCAAGCCTAGGACCGCCTAAACCTAGGCTCTGATACAAAACATGAACACCTCTTAACCCGATTAATTTAATAATCGAATAAGTGATGTCACATTTTGGTACAAATCCCGACTTACAGAAAATCCTTTTTTTTATACAAAGATATATCATTTTCCTTTACTTGGCAAATGGAAAAACTGCTATATAACGTCTGAAATTAGACCATAAACATGTTTCCCAAAAGTCTATATATATTTATACAACCTGGATAACGAAGTAAATGAAACGTCCGAACTATATTACACTTTCTATACATGCCACATCTAGTATATCCGAAAAATTTTTCTAAACACAAAAAGGTTGGCTAGTGACCCGACTTGATCAGTTGTACATCGAAAGAGCTAATCTGAAGGGGGGAAAAAGAAAGGGGTGAGCTTCAACAAGCCCAGTAGTATACTCAACATTAGAGCCTAATTTCTGGAGTTAAGTAAACATTATACAACCTATGTTTTTACAATATTAACCATTGAATATTCTCCAGAACCAACATTCTTATAACCATACATATCAAAATAACCAACAATAAATGTCTGACATTTATATTGTCCTCCCTTGATTTCCTGAGACTTACTTAAGGCATAATCATATAATCCATAGTATACCAATAAACATGATCAATTATCAATTGCTAGTGTCGAGCAACATCATAACTTCATACAACGTCCAATCATATCAAACAATGTCAGATTCACCCTTTTTGCATCAGAGGATTATTAGCATCAGAATATATCATTTAGCATCACATAATATCGTTTTTCACATAAGCATATAGTTTTCACATATCATCGCCTTGGTCATATAACGTCATATCTTGGTATTCACTATCGTGTAGCACTTTATATCATATAATCACACCAACGCATATACAGATCACCACAGTTTAACAAATCCAAACACATATGACAAAACATGCACTCATGTACCAAATATATCAGAGTTATAACAGAGGTTTCATACAATCACATATCATAAAACACATAGCGATCACCATTGTTCTCACATATCAGAACACATAGATAGCCCCATTAAGTGCTTAGTGACAAACTAGGGTACGCGGACCAGATCAGAAACAGAATCGGATACAGACGCGGTCATGGTCCTTGAGAGGACACCGCACAGACCACCCGTTAGGGTACAGACAGATAATCAGACCACCCATTAGGGTGCATATCAGACAGATCAGATAGGGGCCCATCAGATAACAGACGATCCTCGCTTCGGTTATCCAAAAGACGAGTGATCACAGATATTGCAGCGCTGCTGTCCTATGGCATGCCAATTGTACCCACAGAATACACTCAAGAACGGGGCGTAAACACAAACAAATATACTTTATATCTGACAATTTCCGACATACACATCAACGCATACAGATCAGAAATCATCACAGACATCATCAGACATCTTCACATGTAAAATTATATAAGTATACATTTCATAGGCATATATCATTTATCTCATTTACTTTCCAACCACATTCATTTTCTCATCAAATTACTTATTTCCAATAATCTTTAACATATCAGATCAACAACTTCTTTTCACACCATATCATATAAAATAAACAGATAAATTCCAACTATCACAATAACATCCCATATTCAAAATTCACATATTTCACGTCATAAATAACATACACAAATCACATAAAAGCACATAAGATTCTATATGCAATAGCGTAGACTTAATTCAGGAATTAAGACCTAATGTAGAATACACTACCTCGAAATCCAAAACGCCCTTGACACACGAATCCCTTTATTCCTGCTCCTTGTCCTTGTCCTTGTTATTTCCTGGGGTAGGATTACCTTGGTTAAACGGGACTTGTAACATGCTGCCAGAACAGGGCCACAGTAGTTGTCTCCTTTGTTTCTTTCACCACAACACTTTCTTATCTCCATACTTGAAAATCCTCCAACAAATAAAGTAGAGAGCCGAGGAGAGAAAGAGAGTGTGTAAGAACTTGTTTCAAATCCCTACAAATCACAAGAGTCAAGGAGCTGCCAAATCTCTCATTCAACACTCTTCCCAAACGTCCCTACACCAAGTTTAGTTTCCAACAACGTATACCCCTTTCAGTCGATCAATTACCTTCACAAGCATAGCATATCAGTACATAACATATGCTGCCAAATTCAACTCCTTCACGTAACTCAATCAACAATCAAAACTCAGAACGGTATGAATAATAACACCAATCGAACATCACAAATTGAACAATCGCTGTAATCAATCGAAAATGCGAAAGAACATAATTTGATAAAGGAGAACTTATCTTGCGGGACGTTGCGGGGCTGTTCGGAGGGAATCGGGACTGTTTCGGGGTAAATCGGAACAACGGGTGGCGGAGACTGACCGACGGACGTTGCTGACAGCAGCGGCGCCGCGTCTTCCCGGCGAGACAGCAGCGGTGTCGTGTCTCCCGGCGGCGACAGCAGCGTCTCCCGGCGGCAAAATCGCTGAAATCAGTGGCCATGTCCGGCGAAATCAAGGAAGCAGTAGCCAGTTCCGGCGAGGTGACCGTACACGGCGGCGGTGGCTGGCGGAATTGGAGAAGCCGACGGATTCTGAAAATCCCCAACCTGGTCGAAGAGAGAGATAGGGGGAGAGAGAGGCGTTGGAGTGGGAATGATAATTCGCTTAGGTTCTAGAGGGGAGATATTTTCTCCATTTTCCTTTTCTTATATCCCTTTCTTCTTTAAATTACTTTTATTTTCCTACTAATCCAACACACCAAGTCTAAATAAGACTTCTAAATTAATTTTAATTATCGACTTCTATCGAATTAAAAGTAATTTCAAGTTATGAAATTTTTGGGTCGTTTACAGGGAAGCCATGCTGACTGAGATGAAGGCACTTATGAAGAACAATACATGGGTGAAAGGGAAATTGCCTGATGGAGTAAAGACAGATGGGTGTTCACGATAAAGAGAAGACCAGACGGTACAATTGAGAGGTATAAAGCACGACTTGTGGCAAAGGGGTACACTCAGACTTAAGGGGTAGACTATGTCGAAACATTCTCCCAGTCGCCAAGAACAACACTGTGAGAGTGTTATTTTCGATCGCGGCGAATAAAGACTGGCCACTTCATCAGTTCGATGTAACTAATGCGTTCCTACATGGAGAATTACCAAAACCCGTGTTTATGGAACCCCCACCTGGGTTCACCGAGGAGTTTCAAAGTAGGAGAAGTTTTTCAACTCAAGAAGACATTATACGGGTTAAAGCAGTCCTCGAGGGCATGGTTTGGGAGGTTCACAGAGGTTATGAAGAAGTATGGGTATGAACAGAGTAATTCAGATCACACTCTATTCCTCAAGAAGAAGGAGGGCAAGATTACATGTTTTGATTATTTATGTAGACGACATGATCATTAAGGAGATGATGAGAAAGAAATGGCGGAGCTCAGAAAGAATTTGTTCAAGGAATTTGAGATGAAGGATCTAGGTCTCCTCAAGTATTTCTTGGGAATTGAAGTACTAAGATCGAAAAGGGGGATCTTCATAAACTAGAGGAAGTATATACTAGATATATTGGCAGAAATTGGGATGCTAGATTGCAAGCCCGTAGATACCCCTATGGTACAAAAATCATGGACTACAGATTAATGAAGATGGAGAACCGGCCGACAGGGGGAGATACCAGAGACTTGTTGGGAAGCTGATCT
Source organism: Salvia splendens (assembly GCF_004379255.2). Lineage (NCBI taxonomy): Eukaryota > Viridiplantae > Streptophyta > Magnoliopsida > Lamiales > Lamiaceae > Salvia > Salvia splendens. Next base: position 4,015 of record NW_024598706.1, read on the forward strand.
ACCTTTCCCATACAAGACCAGATATTGCATACGCAGTAGGAGTGGTGAGCCAGTTCATGCACGCACCATAAGGAGAGCACTGAGAGGCAGTACTAAGAATCATCTGATAAGGGAACAGCCGAGCATGGGCTCATGTTTGAGAAACACGGACCCATGGAGATACACGGTTTCACTGATGCTGACTGGGCAGGAAACCTGAATGACAGGAAATCAACCGCTGGATACTTTGCCTTTGTTGGAGGAAATCTTGTAACGTGGAGGAGCAAGAAGCAGAAAATAGTAGCACTCTCAAGTGCAGACGCAGTGTTCAGAGGGATTAAGAGTGGATTGACGGAGATATTATGGCTACGGAGGTTGATGACGGAGTTGAACCTTCACTCTACTCTACCTTGTAGATTATTCGGTGACAATAAGGCGGTCATTAGTATCTCTGAAAACCTGGTGCAATATGACAGAACCAAACATGTGGAAGTGGACCGACATTTCATAAAGGAGAATTTGGAAGCTAAGGTGGTGGAAATGCCATATGTCAAGTCTGAAGATTAACTGACAGACATCTTGACAAAGGCAGTGAACTCGAAGTCGTTTCGAGAAGTACTTGGCAAGCTAAGTATCGGCAACCTCGTTACATAGCTTGAGGGGAGTGTTAGAAGATATTGTACAAAATCAGGAATTGATATGGGAGGATATTTCGCATATGATAGAAGAGTAATTAGTGTAATCTAGGTTACCATGTATAGAAGATCCTAGTCTAGTAAACTTTGCATTGTTGATATATTGAATAAGATTAATCCCTTCTACCGATTTCTACAACTAGTACTACATCCATTCCTTCATAGTTCAGTCATTTTTCTATTTCGGGAAGTTCCCTCATAGTTGAGTCTTTTCCACGTATAGTAACTTTTTTCTCTTTCTTACTTTACTCTCTCTTACTTTATTCTCTCTACGTTATTCACTTTCTACTTTAGGTGATATACCATACTGACACCCATTTATAGAATATAATTTTGAATTCACCCAATTCGACGTCTGCAAATCACAATCCTTAATTAATTTGCATGTGATGTGTTGGTTTTTTTTTTACTGTGATACAAAGATACACTAACCGGGCATAATACAACCCAATGAAGAATGGAGAAATTAAACGGAAATAAACTGAATTGAAATTACAAAGAAGAATTCGAAATAATAAACCGTAAAGATGTAAGCCGAGATGAAGAGAAAGGCGGGGGCAACCCTTTCTGGACCAGTCATCAATCACAGACATATAGTACCTGCCTCCTCTTTCCGCAAGACGAGATACGCTCCGGTAGTACTCTCGGATTAGCATGTCGTCCCCAAAGATAAAACAGCTTCGTCTCTGAAGTTGTAGCACCGCTAGCAGCAGAGCTCCGGTGAATGGGAGTAAGGCGGGGGGCAAAGCTTCAACGGAAAGATTATGCAGAGATGGAGAGAGCGTGTATGCAAGAATGCTTGAGTTTGTTGTGTTTAGAATGCAATGGATGCATGCCTATTTATAGGCCAAGTCCACCCGCAAGGGTTGCTGGAGTCAACAGACATAATGTCTGTCATCAAGGCCATTGACCGTAACCGCTGGGGGTTACTGACTGGTGCACTAGCCGTTGGGAGCTGAAGAGACACGATGCATCTGGACACACTACACGAAGGGATACACCATGGACCGTCGGGGTCCATCGGGGACCTTTTGTCTCCCTTTATGCGTCGGGGTCCAGCGGGGACCTGACGTGGACCGGTACCACCATGAGTCGGGGTCTGTCGGGGATAGCGTGGAGTTTGAGGTGGTATAAAAGGAACAAGCGGGGCTTAAACCACGCTTAACGACTAGCTCCAAAGAACAGCCCAAAGACCAAGATCCAAGGCACACGGCACACAGTGCCAGGGGCACGGGGACCGGGACCACCATGAGTCGGGGTCTGTCGGGGATAGCATGGAGTTTGAGGTGGTCTAAAAGGAACAAGCGGGGCTTGAACCACGCTTAACGACCAGCTCCAAAGAACAGCCCAAAGACCACCCAAAGACCAAGGCACACGGGGCACAGGGCACGGTGCGCGGCTCGCGGGCGGGCGGCGGCGGCGCGCGCGTGTGCGCGTTTGTGGGCTATGTCACCCTTCTTATTCCACAATAATTATTACACATAATAATTCATCTTATTAAATACTTCATCAAAGAAGTTTATCATCCCCGATGTGGGATAATTAACGCTTAGTTAATTAATCTCTTAGTTTTTTCTCATGGCTCATTTCTAGCTTTATTGGGACTAACTTTAATATATTATTTCTCATTCACCGGGAATCGGATTTGAGAAAATGAATATGCTACGGTCATCTACTCGGAACTTAGATCGATGCTATTGCATTTAATTTCACAAAATTAAATGTCTTGTAACATTTATTATTAGTCAAAGTCGTTTGACCTAACACGATTCCAACACATGTCACATAAAGAACATGTAGCTAAATTATCAAATGGTTAAGCTTGTGGTCTAAAGGGGATCAATCCATCTCATAGAAATACACCTTTTAGGATTGACACAGATTTTAATACTCCTACTTAATTAATAAAGTAAGAAAGAAGAAGAAAAAGTAGTTGAAATGTTATACTGGATATAATGCCGATAAATGATAAAGTAAAAAAAGGATAAAAAATTTATCATAAATGGATACGGATTATTTATTTGGGAAGGATGAAAAAGGAAATATGACATTTCTATGGGACGGATGGAGTATAAATTAGGGTCGATTTGGGTTTGAATCTCCTTTAGGCTCAGTTTGGTATCATGGAACTGAGCCTAGGGAATTAGAATTGGAGCCTTCAATTCCAAATCCAATGTTTATTCCGCAAAAAAATTAGATTTTAAATTGAATTACAATTTCAATTCCTCGATATGAATATTAGATCAAAAGTAATAGATAACTGGAATTTCAAATAGTACTGTAATAAAATTAGGCACCTTTACACATTATACACACATTGCACATACACACATCATTCATGGAGTGACCAATTTTTCTTTGTTGTCTCATTTTTCACTATTAATTCCTTGTTATAGATAAACATAAAAGTTCATCCAAAAATAATAATTTTTCATGGGGGAGAGTTGATTTGCTCTATAAACTCCACTCCACACTTTTGCCTTATACAACCGATTTAGGACGTACAACATTGAAGACATAACATCTTACCATAAAGTCTCAACTCCTATGAATAAAACCACCCTCAAAACCTTAATCTCGGAGTGCTCAATCAATTCTCACATAATAGGGCACTTGATTTTGTGCTTAAAGGCATTAAAACCAGCCAAACTCTTACCATTCCCTCAGTTAAAGCCATTTTTAGTAATGTTAGATAAAGCATTGAAAAATTAATTAGACTTCGTCAAAATATGAGTAGATTCTCTCTTTAATTTCCCATTGATTTCTCTCCATTTAATTTCCCATTGATATCTCTCCAACTTATGGTGAAAAATATACAAAAATGCATTCATGATGACGATATATAAAGCATTTTTGCCTACGTATGTAAGAGAATATAATCAACAATTTGTGCAATTATTGTAGGGAGAGATAGAGAGTGATGAACGAAAGTAATCCTAAATTTGTTTTTATTAACGAAATTCCAAAAAAAATAAATTCAAGTGTAATTTGAAGAAGTTCCTGACTGTAAAAATAGCAGTTTGGTGGTTGTACCGTATTTATCAACTAGTACTAGATTTTACTTTTAACTAATTTCAACCAACTGAATTTCTAATCTTTTTGGCATAGTGTTTTTATATGGAATTTTCAGACTATTGAAATTATTTCACCGGAAATGAAAAAGTCGTTATGGTTTCGTATAAAGTCTCCTCGTACGTACCAGCCAAGTTAGACATATTCAACAGTGAGGACTGAACCTCATTTTCATAAACTGAACTAAATTATTACCAAGTAACCATTACGATTGAAAATGAATATAGACAAATACAGATAACATTAATCATACTATGATAAAATCGACTGAGAAATTTTTTAACTTGGAAAATGTTAACAAAATTGCGATTTCCTTGATTAAGAACCGGTTATAACCATCGGCACTTGATTATAACTGTTTGATTCACCCATTCTGGGCAAGGCAAAATTATAAAACTCAGACAAGTCTTTTCCAAACCACACATCTAAGAAAATGATGCATCAATGCTGCAAAAATACAGAGAGCATTTACGTTTTCGTATGCTTTAAGGATTAAATCCAGGATGAAAATATAAAGTAATTAGGTGGGCAGGCCTAACGATCAGATCCAAAGTCGAAAAGAGCTATGGATGAAGTTGTCTACACACACTACTTGGGATAAATACGCCATGGACCAACGATGGGCCAGTTGACCCTGCTCGACCCTACCTGGAATCGTCCCTGGTCGTCACATGCTTCACTTACTCTTTAATAATTTATCATGGGGGAGAGTTCATTTGCTCTATAAACTCCACGTACACTTATGGCCTTGTACAACCGATTTAGGATGCACAACATTGAACACTGATGGGGTACGGACTAAACAAGCCCAATAGCAGTGACGGCCCATCAGCCCAAAGCCCAAGGAAGAGTATCAGATCGGCATTACCAAAGAGTTCGGCCCCAGCCTACAGCTCGGTAAAAGCCAACCAATCAGTTCGGCATTACCAAAGAGTTCGGCCCCAGCCTACAGCTCGGTAAAAGCCGACCAATCAAGCTCTACTCTCAGATCGGCAAAAGCTGCTCGGCAATAGTTCAGCAGTTCGGTCTCAGTATTCGACCGAACTGGGAGATAGTGGACCCATGCAGGATCTCTTGACCACTACACGATCTATTTAGTGGTGTCAAATCATGCAGGATCTCATGCGGGATAAGCGGACCAAACAAAGAGGTAGTGGACCCATGCAGGATCTCCATGATCTCCACGACATCCACAACCATCATTAGCGGTGATGCAAGCCACGATCTTAGTTCAATGTATAAATAGAACTTAGATCAGATAGAAAAGGGTGAAGTTCTAAAGAAGCTCTCTAGAGATAAAATATCATATAGCAAGTCTGTGTTGTAAGCTGTAATCCCAGATCAAGCAATACAACCTTGCCTTCCCTTCTTCCCGTGGACGTAGATTTACTTCAGTAAATCGAACCACGTAAATTCATTGTGTCGTAGTCTTTATTCTCTACCAGCATTTACTAACATCAGAAATTCGCGGATTCATCACAGTCTTTATTCTCTACCAGCATTTACTAACATCAGAAATTCGCGGAGCCATCACTGGCGCCGTCTGTGGGAAACAGAGAACAAAATTTGTGATAAAGCGAATTTTTGACCCTTTTCCACCCCAAAAATGCATACCAGATCACGTAACACCCGTAACACCGTTCGCGATAACCAGGAGGAAGCTAGTCCAGCCCGCAGCTCTGGGAAACAGCCTCGGGAGACTACCTCCTGTTCTCACGGTGAAGGAACTAGCCGCTCCAAAAGCCGTCACACCGAGTCTTCCCAGCAGCCCGATTTGAACGAGGCTGTCAAGCTGTTTTTGGCTGAGCAGCAGGAGGAATTCTTAACCTTCCTGCAAAAAAGCCAAAAGCAGCCGGAGACGAAAACGGCGGATTCTCCCTCTCCCTCCATACGAGACAGTCACTACCGCAGTAGTGTCATGTCTTCCAGGAGAAAGAATCCTCGATACCGGAATCACAGGAGAACTCCATCTCCTCCATACCGAAGAGATGTCGGGTTCGCCATGTACGGAGCATTGAAGACTCCGTTCTCGGACGATATTACCCGAACTCCCCTACCACAGAACTACCGAACTCCGTCGATAACCTATGACGGACTCGTGGATCCTCATGATTTCTTGGGACGCTATCAATATAACATGGCGAACCAGGGTCTCAACGAGGTCCACATGTGCAAGCTGTTTCCCGAGCTGCTCATCGGGAACGCAAGAAGGTGGTTCGATAGCCTCCCCCAAGGCAGCATTAGATCTTACCGAGATCTAATGGATGCTTTCCACAGGAGGTTCTTTCAGAAAGCGGAAGCCCGAAGCACTTCGGCTCAGCTGCTTTCTATACGTCAAGGTCGTGACGAAAAGATCAGCGACTTTATGACGAGATTCCACAAGGAATGCCTACAAGTAGATGATCTCAATGATCTACTTGTCATTTCGGCATTCCAAAATGGAATCCTGCCCGGAGCTCTCTACAGAAAGCTCGTGGAATGCAGTCCGCAAACAGCTCAAGAGATGTGGGACATTGCGGACCAGTTTTCTCGTGCCGATGAGGCAGACCGTCGAAAACGGTCTTTAGACAGCTCATCTAGAGAAGACAAAAAGAAGCCCGATCATAGCGATCAGAGGCTTCCTCGCCGAACTCCTTCCCCACTAAAGGAGGGATAGCGGTCATCCGAGGTGATCAAAAAAGAGCAAGACTGCAGATTGCGCTTAAAAGTGCCGAGCAATCAGATCGGCACCATCAAGCATAGCAATCAAAACAGCCGGAGTCAGAGGCAGGCGAAATGACCGAAGTCACACCGGAGCCGAACTCCATGGTGTACGGCACTGAAGCCGTAATTCCAGCCGAGATCAGCGTATCCAGTCCCCGAACTCTAAACTTCTCCTCAGAAATGAATGACGACGGACTGAGAGCCGAGCTAGATCTTGCAGAAGTGAAGAAAATTGGCCTGCATAAAAGCAGCCAAGTACAAAGAGCAAGTAGCCCGGTATTATAACCAAAGGGTGAAAAAGCTACCATTTCAAGTGGGAAATCTCTTGAGAAACAACAAAGTAAGCCGAGCAGAAAAGCTGGGCGAACTCGAACCCACATGGGAAGGTCCATATCGGGTGTCAGAAGTCCTCGGCAAAGGGTCTTACAAATTAACTCACATGTCAGGAGAACAAGCACCCCGAACATGGCACACTTCCAACCTCAAAAAGTTCCATTTGTAAGAGACAGTCCGGTCAGTCAGTCTTGTGTTTAGTTCGGTCCTAAGGCTATGTGCGTTTTTGTCTCTATGTGCTTTTTATTTGGTCTTTATATGCGTTTTTGTCTGTCTATGTGCGTGTCGTCTCTTACAAATGTTACTGAGGTATCTTGTTCTTCGAAGGCTGATCCCCTTCTTAGAACATATACAAGCCAACGATTGTGAGTCAAAGCTTCTAAAGAGGATACAAGACCACAATTCAGCTTAAACAAGCAGTTCGTCTGAAACGAACTGCAATAAGCCAACGATTGTGAAGTCCAAGCTTCTAAAGAGGATGCAAGACCACAATTCAGCTTAAGAATCAAGCACTTCGTCTGAAACGAACTGCAACAAAAGTCCGATTCACGCGATAAAACTTGCCTGAATTAGGACAAGGGAAAGTCCGATCCACGCGATAAAACTCGCCGAATTAGGACAAGGGAAAGTCCGATCCAAGCGATAAAACTCGCCAAATTAGGACACAAGCTTAGTCCGGTCAAAGATGTTTATTTCATCAGACCAAAGACGAGTCCGGTCAAAGATGTTTATTTCATCAGACCAAAGACGAGTCCGGTCAAAGATGTTTATTTCATCAGACCAAAGACGAGTCCGGTCAAAGATGTTTATTTCATCAGACCAAGGACCAAGTCCGGTCAAAGAAGTTTACTTCATAAGACCAAGGACCAAGTCCGGTCAAAGAAGTTTACTTCATAAGACCGAGGACAAGTACGATGAAATTTTTTCGCTAAGCTGTAAATACACAGTGTTAGAAGCGAAAACAAAATTTCATTTTTCAAATCTTGTTCGGCATACAACTCCGCTACCCTACAAAATGGCGTTACGCTATTACAAAGGACTATTCTACTGTCCAGGGTTGCTAAAGTTGAGCCATCTATTCACAAAATCCTCGTGAAGCCGAGTTCGGGCGTTCTCGGCAGCTGCAGAATAAGCAGGTCGACGAGATGCTCTAATCGACCTGCCACCTCTTCTCTGAGCCCGGGAAGCCCTAGCACCTCGGCGGCGAAGAGTCTCTTCACGAAGCATTTGCCGATCTTGCTCACTCATAACCACAGCTCCTCTGCGAACTTCAGTCCGTCCTCGACTTGACGTCTCTGGTTGTCCCTGAGTTCGTTGCTGACTTGGAGTAGGGTTTTGAGCAAGTGAATCAGAGGTTTGAGCTGGAGTACTAGCATCTGTTGGCGGGAAATGCCTGAGGAATCTCTCAATTGAGGGACGCCGGGAAAGAACTATGTCGTACCGAGAAGCCCAGCGCCGCAATGATTTCACGACTTGTTGGCAAGCCGAGCTCTCCAGCGCATTGTTCCTCCGGAGTACATGATATTCCTCCCACAGTTCGTCAACTCGTTCCTGAACTTCAGAGATGGTCATTCCCCCACGCCTGCAGATGAAATCCTCATACGCAGTCCTCTCAGCGACGGCAGTGTTCAGCTCGGCCTCCAGATCCTTCTTTTCGGACTCTAAGTCCTTATTATCGGCCTCCAGCTTCATTGAACGAGCCAAGAGTTCGTCATTCTTCATCTGGTCAGCTATAGCTCTTTTCTCAGCTTCGTCTAAAGCCGAAGAGTACAGCCGCTTCCAGTGAAGTACCTCCAGCTCCTTGAGAGTTAAGAATACAAAGCAGCTACGTCAGTTCGGCATTTCAGCTTACCGAGCAGGTAGTAAACCACAACAGGAGTAAGAGAGTACGAAAAGCTATACGAAGACACAAGAGCAGAAAGAAGAATTTTTTCATTCATAAGAAAAAATTTTTTCTACACAAGGGCTTCAAGGCCGTTTTACAAGAAGGAAGAAACTAAACTAAGAGAAGGGAGACGAAATCATACTCCGCTAGCTTCGTCTCCGCCTTCTCGGTGAGGTTCAGCTTCCTTCTCCTTGTCTGCTTCAGCTTCAGCCTCGGCCTCCCTGCTCTCCCCAGCCTGCTCGGCGCCACCGTAGCCGATCTGCTGCGCCTCCTGCTCGGCCTGCTCATCGCCGGTCTGCCACTCATGTTGCTCGGTCTCACCCTCTCCATGGAAAATTGGAGCGGGTGAAACTGACCCTATGGAGGCAAAGATAGCCTCCATGTTCTCATCGCGGTCAGCTCGGCAACTACGAACTTGGTCTGCAGAAAGCAGGACCGAGGACGAAGCAAGCTCCTCAATCACCGGCAGACTCTGAAGCCGAGCTGCTATCTCTCGGCCGTACAGCGGCAGGATGACTTCGGGACCCTGCTCGGCTTTATCGGTCATCAGTTTCAGCAGATCACCGACAAAGGCTGAAAATTGGTTGCTCAGAAAGAGTTTCTCCGCGAAAGCACGGAGAACCTCCCCTTGGGCAACCACGGCAGCAGCATCCCTCCGTTTCGTCTGCTCTCGCTGGATGACGAGCTGGTTTTTGGCAAACTGAGCTTCATCCTGGGCCGAAATCCTAGCAGCTCTGGCCTTCTCAAAGTTGGCCTCAGCCTGTTCGGCCCGATGACAAGCAGCCGCCAACTTCCTCTGCATCTCAGCATAGTCATTGGACGCTTTGGAGAGTTCGACGGCGACGAGCTTGGAGAGCATATCGTTCCTCTGAAAATGGATAAAGAAAAAAGTCAACAGAGGGCACCAAAAATACAGGAAAGAAGCAAAGCCAAAGAATCAAGAAGACAATTCACCTCGGCGAAGTCCGTGGGCCATGCAAAAGGCTCACAGACATTTTCCGAAGGGGGCCCCATGACGATGTCTCTCTCCGACGCTCTTGGGGGCTTCTGGGCCTTCCCCTTCCCCTTTGCCGAAGTCGACTCCGGCTTCTTCGGATCCGAAGAGGTTTTTTGCCTCTTCGGAGTCCTCTCGGCATCAGACGCCGAGCTGGTGGTTTTCGGCCTCTCCGGCTCCTTGGACTCCGAAGATTTGCGGCTCAGCTTATTCAATATGTTCACTGCCGAAAAGCAAGGAAACAAGGTTAGTTTTCGCCGCTAAAGCAGTAAAGCATAAAAAAGAAATCCTCACCCTCAGTTTCTTCGTCCGAAGACGAAATATTGAACACGAGGTCGCCCTTGACGAGCTCAGTTTCCGAGTACTGTTTCCTAATCATAGGAATCTTATTGAGCTCGCCCTCGAGCTCGGCCAACGGTTCTAACCGAGGATGGGGAATCACGGACTTCGGCCCTCTCCAAGGAAAGCCCGGAGCCGAAGTCCTATTATAAAAAAAGAAACGGTTTTGCCATTTCGGCCACTTGGTTTTGCAGAAGGCCCTAAAAGGCTGTAAGGGGATCAAGTAAAACCAAGATCCCTTCCTTTTAAACTGGAAAAAATTAAGGATTGCCCGCAGAGACAGATCCTTATCTAGCCTACGGAGTTCGGCAGCAAAAGCCGACAAGTGCCTCCAAGAATTCGGAGTCACCTGACCTAAAGGGAGTTGAAAAAAAATCAAGAAGCTCTACAAAAGGTGGGGGAAGAGGGAAACGAAGCCCGCATTCTAAGCAGGCTTCGTAAACGGTGGCATAACCCTCCGGCGGGTCGTTAGCCCTATGATCATCGTCGGGAACCACCGCCTTCCCCCCGGGAAGAAGATATTTTCCGTGTAGAGATATCACGGTGTCCTTACTCAAGACGCTGTGAAAGTATTCTACAGTCTTCTCCCCGGACTCTTTCCGGCTAGAAGACCCCTTGCCCCCTTTCCTACCGCTACCTAACTCAGAAGAAGAAGAAGAAGACATGGTTCTTACTCTTTGCAAAATCTGAAGAAACTCTGAAGAAATTCTTGAAAGCGGAAGGAAATTTTTACGCAAAAGAGACAGAGTGCAGAAGAAGCAATAGCAAAAGTATTCAAAGGATGAAGAAAGGGCGTATTTATCAGATTCGGAGAAGATTTCAAAATCATCGCACCGTTTCGAATCCCACCTTTTCAGGATTCAACGGCCGGATTTTACTGTCGCATTTAATGCAGTCACGCGCAAGGCACGTCCCCTGACGTCAGCCTCCCCCGTACCTTTATCCAGAATGCCGAAGTGACTCGCTTCGCCGAAGTGATTCACTTCGCTTTTCGGGGGGGGGTAGTGATGGGGTACGGACTAAACAAGCCCAATAGCAGTGACGGCCCATCAGCCCAAAGCCCAAGGAAGAGTATCAGATCGGCATTACCAAAGAGTTCGGCCCCAGCCTACAGCTCGGTAAAAGCCAACCAATCAGTTCGGCATTACCAAAGAGTTCGGCCCCAGCCTACAGCTCGGTAAAAGCCGACCAATCAAGCTCTACTCTCAGATCGGCAAAAGCTGCTCGGCAATAGTTCAGCAGTTCGGTCTCAGTATTCGACCGAACTGGGAGATAGTGGACCCATGCAGGATCTCTTGACCACTACACGATCTATTTAGTGGTGTCAAATCATGCAGGATCTCATGCGGGATAAGCGGACCAAACAAAGAGGTAGTGGACCCATGCAGGATCTCCATGATCTCCACGACATCCACAACCATCATTAGCGGTGATGCAAGCCACGATCTTAGTTCAATGTATAAATAGAACTTAGATCAGATAGAAAAGGGTGAAGTTCTAAAGAAGCTCTCTAGAGATAAAATATCATATAGCAAGTCTGTGTTGTAAGCTGTAATCCCAGATCAAGCAATACAATCTTGCCCTCCCTTCTTCCCGTGGACGTAGATTTACTTCAGTAAATCGAACCACGTAAATTCATTGTGTCGTAGTCTTTATTCTCTACCAGCATTTACTAACATCAGAAATTCGCGGATTCATCACTTCTCTACCAGCATTTACTAACATCAGAAATTCGCGGATTCATCAAACACCTACCATAAAGTCTCAACTCCTATGAATTAATAAACCCTCAAAAGCCCAATCTCGGAGTGCTCAATCAATTCTCACATAATATAGGGCACTTGATTTTGTGTTTAAATCATTAAAACCAGCCAAACCCTTGCCATTCCCCCAGTTAAAGCCTTTTTTTAATTAATGTAAAATAAAGCAGTGGAAAAAAATAAATCGCCACAAATTAATTAGACTTCGTCAAAACGGACAAGGTGATGTCCCATACATATCTTTCCCAGTGATTTCTCTCCATCTTCTAGTGAAAAGTACAATAATTGCATTCCTGATGACGATATATAAAGCATTTTTGCCTACGTATGTAAGAGAAAACAATCAACAATTTGTGCAATTATAAAGGGTGAGATAGAGAGTAGTGAATGAAACTATGAAAGTACTCCTAAATTTGTTTTCATTAACAAATTCCAAAAACAATAGAACTCAATTGTTATGAATTGGTCCCCGACTAAAAAAATATCTGCCTAAGACTAGTACACCGAATTCATGCATCCACAAAATTCTATTGTTTCATTTTATGATTAATAATTATGATGGTAATTAGTGGATCAAGGAACGTTCCTACTGAATGTGTATCAACTCTCAGAATGGTGATGAAAACAATGTCTTGTATTTGGCTTATGTAAAGACCTTGACCCTGTTAAGTGTTAAGTGTTGGGTTACAAACCCGTCCCATATCGGATGAGAGAGGAAAGTTGGAAGGTATATATAATTCCTGTCCAACCCCAATTAGTTCGAGGCCTTTTGGGAGTGAATCCGTGCGGGCTTGACCCAAATCGGACAATATCAAACTAATGTTGCAGTCGACAATCCTAACCTTAAGTAGTGGAATGGTAGCCATTTAAATTATGTACGTGAGTTAGCAGAATTTTGCAACGTCACATAAGATTTGAAAACAAAATATTAAATTACGAAGTTTCCATTTTCATTAAAATAAATATTTGATCTTTATTTCATATTCTTAATTTCATAATGCGAAACGGTTTGTGTATCACCTAAGCACGCCATTTTGTACACAGATGAGATAATTGAGAAAAATTAAAAATTCCAAACTTAATATTTCATTTACAGATCTTTTGTGACTATCTAGAAATTGACCAACTTTGTGATTTAACTAAATATTGTCTCTTAATTAATTGCTGAAAATTTTAGGATTAAGTAGCAAAAAACATACCCTAGTTATTAATAGGAAAAGTAAATAGGTCCTTAATTTTATGTTTTGTGAAATTTGGTCTCTAACGTTTATGTATATATATGATCGTTGGATAGATGTACTTCTTCGATAGCTGTTGGAAGGAAGAGGTAAAGAAGCAGATGGAGTATTAAATAAAGAAAGAAAAATTATAGAGAAAGAATAGAAGAGTTAGTTAGATGTTTGATTAGCTGTAATAGAAAGTTATGTTAAATATGGATCGAAAGGTTGAGGATGAAGAATCTTGTAGACATTACATTGTGATACATGCTTAATATAATCTAGCTAGTGGCTAGTATAAAATGTGGAGTGACCATGTTTTTTCAATCGACTCATTTTTCAGTATAAATTCTGATGTTATTCAGGCTTCTTGATGAATGCGATAATTCCCGTCGGGTTAGACGCTAATTAACTTCATAAACTATTAGTAACTTATAATATGACAAATTTGGAAATGTGGAGTCATTGTAGATATACATAAAACTCATGTAGATATAAAGAGCAAAAGAGAGCAACGTTAATAGCAGAGCCATTGGAGTTGTGAACATATCATCCTAAATCTGTTTTTACTAACAAAATTGCAAATATTTTTTCAATTGTTATCAATTGGTCCCCATCTAAAAATAAATATAGAATGCAAAATTCAATTTTCTTCAATTGTTATGAATTGGCACACCACTAAAATTAAATATCAAGCTAGTAAGCGTCTATAAAATGTGGAGTTGAGTCCTTGTATTAGTATATCCACACCTACACAAAAAGAGAGAAAAAAAATAGTAGTAATGGAGAGACTGCAAACTAAGCTCTTTGAAGCTGCAACACAAAATTCCATCAATTCACTTCAACAACTACTGATCGATGATCCACTAATCCTCGAGAGAGCACTTGTTAACCGTTTCAACGAGACACCTTTGCACGTTGCAGCCATGTTAGGTCATGTGGAATTCGTGCAGGAAATCATAGGGTTGCAACCACAACTGGTGAACGAGTTGAATTCGCATCTCTCTTCTCCTCTGCATCTTGCAGCGGCTAAAGGGCATGTCGGGGTCGTGAAGGCTCTTCTATCGGTCGATAACCAGGCGTGTTTGGCCCGCGATAGGAATGAGCTTTTGCCGTTGCATTTGGCAGCGGCCAAAGGCCACGTTGAAGCTATGAAACTGCTACTTGAAGCTCGACCGGAAGCGACTAGGGTTACGGCTTGCGGAGGAGAGAGCATCTTGCATTTGTGTGTCAAAAGTTACCAATTGGAAGCTCTCAAGCTAATAGTGAAAAGTGTGAGAAATGCTGGTGACTTCATCAACTCTAGGGATAATGATGGAAACACTGTCTTGCATTTAGCTGTTGCAGAGAAGCAAGTTGAGGTATGATATATAGAGCCCTAGACATCATTTATTAATGGGATAGTAATAATTTTAGTTGTACTCCCTATGTCCTTACTCTAAGCAGTGCATTTCTTATTTGATACTGGATTTTATACTATGGTGTTTTGTATGTTAATTATAAAGAGGAATAAGGTAAGACAAAATAAAGTAGAGATAGCGATGTTTTTATTTTAAGAAAATGTATTTTTTAGAGTGGAACTGATAGAAATCCGTGGGTTCCATGGTTTTAAGATGGAACCCACGGATTTCTATCATGGTATTGCTGGGTCAGTTAAATATGACCCACAGTCGGCGACCCGCTCTGATACCATGATAGAAATTCATGGGTTCTATCTTAAAACCCAAATTGGGTTTTAAGATAGAACCCATGGATTTCTATCAGGAACAATCCAAAAAAGGAAATGTATCATTTAGAGTGGGACACAAGGAATATAAGTTTCAAAATTCATGATTTAAATAGATATTGTCTCTTATTAATTGTTGCTGAAAATTTTAATCTAAATTCTCTATTCAATATCTCTGTATTTTGGCTATATTTAGATTTAAAAAGGGGTTGGAGTATTTATATTGATCGTTATAAATAAACGTACATACTGGAAGTGGTTCAATGAAGAATATATTGGTCGTTAGAAATAAACGTACATACTGGGAGTGGTTCAATGAAGAATTATTTTAAAATAAAAACATGAAAACTTATTAGTTTGAAACACAAAACACAAAACATTTCAGTTGGGAGCAACTGATGTGTTTGTGTTGTGAATTAATATGTTCTAATTTTAAAATAGTTCTCAATTGAACCACTCGTTACAATAAATTTGTTTTTATACTTAGTTAAGTAGAAAAAAATTCTAAGAGTTACAACAAATAACAAATAGTAGATCTCCAACGCCCGACTATTCTTTGTAGTAGGAGGGATGCCTTGTTCGAAGTTGATATAAAATCTTGGGGTTATGGAAAAGAAATGATTTAACCAAACAATTTTGTCAATGGCCTCTAAATTGTGATTGTGCTTATTTGAAATCAGGCTGTGAAATATTTGGTGAGCGTGGGTGCAGTAGACGTGGATGCAAAAAATGAAGATGGTTTAACAGCAATGGATGTTCTTACTGGAAGCAGAAGAGATGTGAGGGACCCTGAAATTGCATACTTGCTTAAACATGGTGATAAGCCAGCAAAGAAGAAGGAAAAGAAAAACAGTGTGAATGGTTTGTTGAAGCAACATGCAGTTTGGCTTGAGAAAGAGAAAAATACTTTAATGGTGGTGGCTTCCTTGATTGCGACCATGACTTTTCAAGTTGGAACTAACCCTCCCGATGGTCTTTGGAAAACATATGCAACTGTCGATTATTCTAAAAATTTCTACATTGGGAACACAGTAGCGTTCATATCGTCTCTAAGCATCATATTGCTTTTGACAAGTGGATTGCCGATAAGGCGTAGGTTCTTTATGTGGATCCTTATGGTGATCATTTGGATCGCCATCTCAGCTAGTGCATGGAGTTATATAACCGTCATAGTGTATTTGAAAGAGACTGAGAGTGATTCGTATACAGCCCCAAGTTCGTATACAGACCCACAAGTGTGCACGGTGATTGTGTGGCTCGGTTTGATGTTTCTCCTTCTCGTTGGTCACACCATCCGTTTGATAGTGTGGGTCCTTAAAAAGCTTGGAAGGGGAGTGCTCAAGTGTAAACGTTCTTTGTGCTAACTCATTGCTACCAATCCATCGCACAAAGCAGGACTCGACGTCAAGTCCAGCAGCCACAGCGCCTGCTGAGTTTGATTTACTTGTTATTTCTGTTTTATTCTTATTTTGTTGTAATTGTGTCGAGCAAAGTTATAAGCTTCATTCTGGGTTTCCTTGCCGGTTCTTACCTAGGATGCAAAAGAGAGTCGAACAGCATGGGGTTAATTAAGTATAAATAAAACGATTGTATTTCCCCTATTCTTATGAAATACAAAATTAAATTGTTGGTTTCTTCCTCTCTAATTCTCACCTCCTCTCAACTAGGGTTTTTCTCTCAAAAACATTAGAACTTCCACCCTTCTTCATGATCTCTGTGACTGAGCATCTACCATTTCTAAACCTGTGTGAACTGGAAATGTGGTCAAATTCTAAGTCACTTGACCAATTCAAAGGATGACACCCAATCCCAGTGTGTAGACAATGAGTGAGGAGGCTCCCCACACTCAAACCCAAATTCAATCAAACTAAATGTTAGTAATTGATCTGACCAAATCCAATTCATCTAAAAAATTATAGTCGTTGGAGCAATGGAGGCTTGAAGTTAGAGTAGCAGTTGGAAGTTATAACTAACTTTGGAGCCAAGCTGTAGAGTGGCAGTTGAGCTGATTGAGTTTCTTCTCAAGTTGATATAACTATGAATAAAAATTCATGGTTGAAAGTAGAGAGCATCTCAGTTAGAAAGTGAAGTTTCAAGAAAGGAGAGGAGTGTTCTCCAACTGTGCGTTATTAGCTCTCGAAGTAGCATCGTCTTCAAGCGAGTTGAGAGATAGAGAGATCTTCATCTTGTAATCATTAGGTGTAGATAGATTCTTGTAATTCTTCTTGAGTGATCAATAAATATACACACTAGTTTCTGCTCATGGACGTAGGCGTAGAGCTGAACCACTTAATTTCCCGTGTTCTTTCTTTTCTTGTTTTCGATATTGTTCGAGCGTTGCAAATTATTCACAACGTGGCGCCGTCTGTGAGAAGGGGTCGAAGGGATCGAGAGGAAAGGTTTAGAAGCTGTTTTCTGTGTCATAGGCTCTGTTCTTCCAAGTGAGGCGCACCAACTATTTGAGGAATGTCTACAGCAAACTTTGAAGTTGAAAAATTCACTAGTCGGAACGATTTCGGCTTGTGGAAGCTCAAGATGAAGACGATCTTGATGCAACAAGGGTTCAAGATATGGGTTCAAGATAGAGTTCAAGATATGCAATACAAGGCATATAGCACCTTAGAGAGGTGCTATAGCAGCTGGGGTTTGGTCTAAATTAGAGTCATTATATATGACGAAGACATTGGCCAACCGGCTGCATTTGAAGCAAAAATTGCTAACATTCAAGATTGTAGATGGGAAGAGTGTATTGGGGCAGCTAGAAGAATTTGGAAAATGTGTTGATGAAGCAGTTGAGAGTCTGAAAAACCAAAAAACCAACTCCAAATCTATTGATGTAGCAGTTGAGAGTCTGAACATCAAGGCTGACTTCAAGAAGAATGGGAAGAAGAAGTCACAGAAGAAGCCTTAGCAAGATAAAGGAGCTGATGGGAAGGAGACCAGGTCATGCCATTATTGCAAGAAGCCTGTCCACTTAAAGAAAAACTGTTGATCTTGGAAAAAGAAGCAGACCAAAGAAGGAGGGAAGAATACTGCTGATTTTGCAGAAGAGTTAGAAGTCCCAAAGGCTCTGTGTATATCTAAGGATGTATAGGAACTTCCCTAGATCATGGATTCTGGATGCAACTTCCACATGTGTCCAAATAGAAGCAATTTTTATGAGATGAAGGATGCAACTGGATCAATTTTATTGGGAAATAATCAGATATGCAGAATCAGAGGGATAGCGGACATAAAACTCAGATTACATGATAGATCATCAGGTTGCTCACTGGTGTGAGATTCGTTCCAGAGATAAAAAGAAACTTGATTTCTACTGGAGTTTTGGATGCGGCAGGTATGCTTGCATTTTATCTGATGGAGTCATGAATATTGTCAATGATAAGACTCATTTCATATATCGGTTATGAGGTTAAATTCTGTATTTCAGTAAACTAACAAGTGTTTGTAAGTTCAGGTGCGTGAAAAATCTACCAGACCCAGGAAATGCAGGTAAATCAACCGGGCAGATAAAAGTGAGGAAAAGTGAAGTGAAAAGCACCAACAATCTACCTGACTCAGGAGAATGACGAAAACGCTGGCAGGAAGCAAAAGTGAACAAGGAGAATCTTTCTAAAGGATTTTTTTCAAGAGCAAAAACGATAAATCAACAAGGAGGAAAGCCCTAGGGATCCATGCCTCAACTATATAAAGGTACAACCACTTTGAAGAGAGGCACTTCGACATCAGCTTCATCACTCTCCTTAGTCTCACTTAGTTTTAGCTCACTTCACACATATCTCATGCACTTGGTTTCAATGGAGTAATTCTGGGTCTTGTGGCGGTTAGCTTAGTTCTGTGGTGTAACACCGTCCCTAAGGGGGCGAAGATACAATCATTTATCTTTTCGTTGTTTTTGTCTCGCCATGAACTTCTTCGTTGGAAGCTTGACAACTGATATTTCCGTTTGAACTTTATTCTAGTGGCTATGGAAGTTTATGTTTTCTATTTTATTTGGTTTCTGAGGCTTGATGTTAGTTTTTACTGATTTGAATGCTTTTCGCAATTGGTTGTTGATTGAATCTGAGATCAGTTGAATCGGAGTACAATTGTTGTTGAATCGGTTGAATCGGAGTTGAGCAGATATGGGTCTGAACGTGGTTGAGTTGGGATCGGATGAATCTGTTGTGAATCGTGGTTTGGAGTTGTGGATCTGATACGTATTGGTTTGGATCTGCATGGTTATGGCTGTTTTTACTGTTGCTTTCGATTTGCTCGACCTGGTAGTTTAGATTTGGTAGTTTTTTCTGCTTAATCGTAATGTTTGAAGTTCGATCTAAGTTGCTCTGTTTCTCTGTGTTTGATGCTCTGTTTCATTTGTATTCATTTTATATTTGCTGAAGAAGATGAAGATCGTTAGTAGTTAGAGTCAGATCTGTGGTTTGCTTTTGCAGCTTTTTCTGTCACAGTAGCTAACTCGAGAAATTATTTCCACTGCTCTTTTTTCTGCGTACTTGTCTGACTGTTTTGGGAAATATTTTACTTGACCTGGTAGTTTGCTTAATTCGTTCCTCAGTTAATTTTACGTTTGATGAGTCATGCATGCGTACGTGTTTTTCTCATTTCCTAGGTCCAGTAGTTAGTCAAGTGCTTTTAATTCCCTCTCAAGTAGTTTAAAGAAATCTTAACCCATGAGTTGCGTGGCACCTTCCCAAGTCCTCTAAATACTTGCTAACACCTCCGTCTCTGTGGGATCGATCCTTACTTCCATATACTAGCCAATAGTTTGACAGGTTAAGGTTTTGAAGCGGTAAAAAGTGCACCCAACGACCTTTTCTGATGGATTTATGGTTTGCTAGACCCTGTGGTTTAGAGAATCCTCTAGGTCTGTTTGATTGAAATATACCTACGCAAGCACAAATTTACGCACTTCAGTCAAGAATGGGGAGGTTGTCATGATGGCAGAAAGGAGAAGAAGCCTCTATTATTTGAAGGCAAGAGTAATCTCTGGTGAAGTAAACATTGTGCAGAACTTGAGTCTAAAAACCTGGTACCTCATACTTGGACATTTGGGAGAGGCTGGAATAAAGGAATTAGTAAAGAAAAATCTAATTGAGCTTGAAAATCCGAGTGAGCAGCTGGGATTGTGTGAGCAGTGTGTGCTGGAAAAGAGAAAGAAGTTGCCATACTCAAGAGGCATTCACAGTTCAACATCACCATTGGATCAAGTCAGGGATCTATGAAAGATTTTGGATATGGCCTCCCCCAATTAGCTTTTTACTAATTAAATTGAACCCACAATTTAATACAAGCTTACATTGGAATATTACGAGCAGCCACTACAGAAATAATATTGACCTGCCGATCCAAATCCAAAATTACAAGTAATCCAAGTTTCCGTTTTGACTTCCATATTCTTCAGTCGTGGGTAGTTTGATGTATGCGATGATATGCACGAGACCGGACTTAGCCTTTTCTGTTGGTGCAGTTAGTCGGTTTCTTTCTAATCCGGGCAAGGAGCATTGGAATGCAGTGAAGTGGATTATGAGATATCTTCGTGGAACTTCCAACTTGAGACTATGTTTCGGCATTGAAAAACCTGTTCTAGTTGGTTATACAGATGCAGATATGGCTGGAGATATTGACTCAAGAAGATCTACTTCATGTTACTTGATTACTTGTGCAGGGGGAGCTGTGTCATGGCAATCTAAGTTGCAAATGTGTGTTGCTTTGTCTACAACTGAGTCAGAGTTCATTGCGGTGACTAAAGCATGCAAGGGTTGCTTTGGATGAAGAAGTTTATGTAAGAGCTTGACTTTTCTCAAGAAAGGTATGTCTTGTTTTGTGATAGCCAAAATGTAATTCATCTCGGTAAAAATTCGACCTTTCATTCAAGATCGAAGCATATTGATGTGAGATATCACTAAATACGAGAAGTTCTTGAGGATAAATTGTTAGAGCTTTAGAAGATTCACACTGATGATAATGGTGCAGATATGTTCACCAAATCTTTACTGAGAGGGAAGTTTGAAGTTTGTCGCTCGATCATCGGGATTGCGGTCTCCTCCACATAATGGGAGTGGGAGATTTGTTGGGCTGGTCCCATTATGTGGGAGCCCAACTCAAGTTTGCCCAAAATAAATAGGCATATTTCTCTTTTCCTTAATGCTAATTAGTGTGTGTGTTTAATTAGAAATTGACAGCACATCTTTTGATTTGGGTGAATCACAAAATTGAGATGATGGAGAAGAGAGAGGGTGAGAGTCAGCTGTTGTATCATCAATTCAGAGTCAGAATTGAGAGATTGAGTGGCAACGTAACTCCATTTTGTGAAAGGTGAGTGCAGATTTTCAGCTTGGTACAGTTCTGTTCGAGGTTCGATCGAGTATTCATCAGTGGTCTGATTGAGCTGAAATTCGGACAGTGGTTAGTCGACTTGAAGATCTTGATATTGTACGGTGGGATTGTTGATCCGTGAACAGTAAGGTCAGATATTCTTGTGTCAAAGTCAGCCTCTGTTTTGATGATTTTCTCATCTTGTTTTGGGTATTTTGCTTAAGATTGTTTTATCAACCTAGTTGGAGTTTATACTTGTTGTAGAGGTTGGATATTGATCTTGTAGCAAAAACATATTATAGTGGAGCTTTTGAGTGGACTCTCAAGTCCCGTGGTTTTTCCCTTTTGCTTCGAAAGGGTTTTCCACATAAAAATCGTTGTCTCAATTTATATTTCTGCTGATTGTTTGTCTTTGATATTATCGTGCCACATTGTGTTAGAAATAATTATCGACTTGTGCTATTGGGAGAGAAAGAATACCGTTTGTGCTTCCGTAGTTTTTGGTTGTTTGGTTTCTTCCCAACAAAGACGAAGGAGGAATTTGAGTTTTTCTAATTGAATTTCTTTTAGATGGATCATGGGAGAGAAAGGGTGGATGGCAACGAAGGGGAGGAGGAGAATGTGGGTGGAGGCGGCAATGGTAATTTATAAAATTGAAGTTAAAAAATTTAAATTATACTGTAAATATTAGTGGTAATTTAGTTAATTTGTAAATAATATAATAGAAATAATAAGTGAAATACATGAAAAATAAAAAATCTCATATTCTGAAAAATTCACACGCCACGACCTCATATTTCGAAAAGTCAACGAATTTAACCACAAATTTTGAAAGGCCTGCTAATTGAGCCCATTTTTTCGAAATCTCTCATTTAAATCACAGCAAAACTATATCCCCATAATTATCACACCGACTCACTCTCTCTCTATCTTCAAACTTCCACAATTTTAATGATAATTTAACTATGCATATGTTCCTTTTCTCTATTTAAATTTTTTTTGGTGATCACTAGTTTTGATAGATTCCAATTTGGGACCCTCTCCATCTTGCGGCCATCAAGGGAGAGGTCAAGGAGCTCGTCTCACTAGCTCCATCAACTGCTCGGTAAAAGGTGGGCAGAGGCTTCACCGTGCTGCATTTGTGCGTTGAACATGGGTAGTTGGATAGGGGGGGTCTGCTCGTCGGGAACACAGTTTCGCAAGCATTGTGCGAATTTCAAGTCATAGCGAAAATATTTTTCGATTTCAGTTTTTTAAAAATACAACATAAAAAAATTTCATAAAATACAATCTGCATATATAATAAGAAGAGTTATTATTATGACACATGTAATGAGTATATAGGTTAAACTCAATTCATTATCTTAAAATAATCCTAGAAAAATAATAAAATGATGATTTTTACCTTAAACGATCTCCAATAGCTAAATTTAATCATGCATCATTAAAAAAGGAAATGAGTTTGCTCCCCAGTCTGTTTCGCAAACACCGTGCAAATTTCTAGTCATTGAGATGGTTTTCTGATTTCTTCGTTTTTGGCGTTTTAACGGAAGATCTTTATACAAATTCGATGTACATAGATTGAACATGTTGAGTGTAAAGATTCTTATAATAACCATATTGATTTTCCTTGGTACATATAAAGATTAAGGAATGCAAGTCCAGTGTTTTGTTATTTTCGTTCAAAAAATCGTATGAATATGTGCAATAAGATTTTGTAGGAATCGTTATAAATTACATTTAATTTGATGTTTGATAAGTGAAAAAGGATTTAAAAACGAAGAAGTTATGACAACATAATATTTTGAGGTATTTTAGATTTGTTAGAAAAAGGCACGCGAGTGAATCTCAAGATTTCTTCGACATAGGTTATATGGCCTTCTAATATTGCTACAATCTACATGTAACATAGTGTTGTTTGGACTTGTGTAAGAAAATATGTGTAGGCAGCTGTGTTTTATTTATGGCAATCACATGCTTGACCTGTTATTAGACTTGTTGAAAGATTGCAAACGAAG
Source organism: Salvia splendens (assembly GCF_004379255.2). NCBI lineage: Eukaryota > Viridiplantae > Streptophyta > Magnoliopsida > Lamiales > Lamiaceae > Salvia > Salvia splendens. The sequence continues at coordinate 27,051 of NW_024598706.1, forward strand.
AAGACAAGATAACACAAGTTGTAGAAGACGAACTCTTTTTTTGAGAAACCGAATGGAAAACTCTTATTGATTGAGAAGTGAATGTACACAACTGATTTCTAACTATGTTACAAATGAGTAAACAAACTAACTTACTTATACTAAAACTTAAGTGAAAGAGATCTTCACAAAAGTTTGTTGAGTTAGTTCATAACCCTCCAACGGCTATTTTCTTTCTCCTTGATCATGTTGTCTTCCTTTTTCTCCTTGATCAAGCTGCAGCTCCACCGTAGTCTTCTCCTTGATCATGTTGTCTTCCTTCCGTAGTCTGCAGCTTCACCGTACGCATGCATGCACCCATGCTTATGCCTTGATCAACCAATAATGCTAACAAGATGATACGATACATCTTCCAAAATATCCCCTATTATCCTATTAGTTATTTAGTATTTAATTATCATATATTTTCCATATTTTATTGATTCACCATATCTTTTGCTTATGATATTATTATATTTGAGTTACTAGATTTTGGTAGGATATTATTGTATCTCCACATATTATAAATATGTGTAGGAGACCTACATATTATTCATTCAAGAAATAAAATATTTTTTACGCAATTTATCGTTTTTCTCTCATGCACAAAGCACGAACCCTAGAATTCGACGCCGGATTGATCGACGGGCAAAGCTCCCGCGACGTTCGACACGATTTCCTATCGTTGAGGAATTATATCTTGTATTCGACGAGAGAAACTCGTCATACTTGTCCAGCTTCTTGTGTATTCTGTTGATAAAAGAAAAACTCTTATCAAGTGAAAAAAGATAGAGAAGATAAAGAAAGTCGCAGATAAAACTATTATGATCAGGTATATTAGTTTGTGGCATTTAATCTTGTCACTGTATATTTTGGGCATGTGGACTCGTATCTCCGTACGTGCAGATCATGATATTGTAAATAACTATTCTCTTATATATAAGTCAAACTTATTGTTTTATACCAATATTTATGCGTATTAATTATTCCATTATAGTAGTGGAACAATAAATGATGTAAGAAATAGGTTAGAATTGCTGGTTTTAATCTCTTATCAGCTTATATAAGGAGTAATAAATTTCTCCTCCATACTAAAGTAGTCGACGTGGCAACATACACTTCACAAGAATAATCCTTTTTTGTGGAGTATTTAATTCAGTAAATATTATAGACACCAAATTTATGGAGTATTTAATTCACTATATATCAAAATTAATAGATTAAACCTTTTTTATCCATTCTACCTCTATTAAATTTGTACATATTTAACCTTAAAAATTAAAGAAATTATTGGCATTTCCTCATAATTATCATCATTATATCAGCGGCATGCATGATCTTGTAATTATTCATAAACATTTATAATAAAATCTAGTATACTATTTATAATAAAATAAAATAAACTGCCATTGGAGTCACGTCGAGACGCTAACAGATTAGATAAGATAAAGCAGAACACTTCACTTCGCTCCTTCCTCACTCGATTTTCCGGCAATGGAGGCGGCGAACGGCGGCGTTGTCGATTCGATCCTGCATGTGCCCTACGCCGCTACTGTCCGCGTGATGCTCGCTTCGCTTGAGCGGAATTTGCTGCCGGACGCCGTCGTGCGCCGCCTCACGCGCCTGCTGCTCGCGAGTCGCCTCCGCTCCGGCTACCGGCCGTCCGCTGAAACTCAGCTCTCCGATCTCGTTCACTTCGCGCATTGTATGCTTCTCACTCTTTTGTTTTCAATTTCGAATGGAAATCTATGTTTTTCTCGAGAATTTGCTTTCTGGCTGTGCTAGTTAGGAGAATGTATGTTGCAATTTATTAAATTTCGAGTTAATATATTCGATTTTGTGGTTTTTTAGTGCTCGTCTTTGATTTCTTTAGTTAGATGATACCTAATGTTTAGCTCTAGTCAAAATGAACTCAAATAGTGAAATCGTATGCTTTGAATTTCATGAGGTCATCTAGTTAGAGATTTAACTTGAAAAAAATCAGTGAAAAGAGATTGAAGAATAATAGAGCAATTATAGAAATGATGTCTGGTGCAGAAAATTTGAGTTCTATGTAGAAGTTTTTGCAATAAACATATGGATTTTCATACAAACAACTTTCACCTCGCAGCTTTGAGAGAGATGCCGATAGCAATCAAGACAGAAGAGCCGAAGTATCAACATTACGAAGTTCCAACCTCTTTCTTCAAGCTCGTTCTTGGGAAGCATCTAAAATACAGGCAAATTTCCCAGCAAATTCTGAAATTTGTTGTTTTCTTTTTCTGTAAAAGGGAGAGGGGAATATTTTTTGACTCGAATGTAAGTGCTGATCGTGCTTTGTGGATGGCATTCTGCAGTTGCTGCTTCTTCAAAGACAAGTCGGGCACCTTAGAGGACGCTGAGAAGGCGATGCTAGAGTTATACTGCGAGAGGTCGCAGATAAAAGACGGACACTCTGTTCTTGACGTTGGCTGTGGCTGGGGATCGCTTTCTCTGTATTTAGCACAAAAGTACCCTACTTGCCAGATTACTGGGATTTGCAATTCAACAACACAAAAGTTACACATTGAGGAGCAGTGTCGGTACACACTCTTTTTCCCTTACGTAAAAGCCTTTATATCAAGATTCAAATGTAACATCACTAATCTCATGTAGCTAGAAACTGTCCTTGGGCATTAAAGAGATATCACAATACATACATCAGTTTTGAGTCCAATGCCAGTTGATTTTGTCGGAGATGCTCGATCAATCTGCACCTTTTTTTCCTGGCAGGGATCTTGAGCTGCAAAATGTGGAGATCATTGTAGCAGATATCAGCACATTTGAAATGGAAGCTTCATATGACAGAATATTTTCCATTGAAATGTTTGAGGTACCATCCAGTTTGAGTAGTACAAATTATTGGTGGTCAGGATAATGAGTTTTGTTTTTGTTGCACTCTCATACAGCATATGAAGAACTACCATGATCTTCTGAAGAAGATTTCTGGGTGGATGAAACCAGACAGTCTTTTATTTGTACATTATTTCTGCCATAAAGCGTTCGCCTACCACTTTGAGGTAACCATTTTGAAGGACATTCTAATATCGCCAGTAAGCGATTTCGTTTAAATAATTTTCACGCAAAGTCGGGATGTGATATAGGATGTCAATGATGACGACTGGATCACAAGATACTTCTTCACCGGAGGTACAATGCCCTCAGCTAATCTACTCCTTTACTTTCAGGTGACCTCCCTTTCATATAATTCTTCAAACCATCTTTCTCTATTTCCGTTTCTTTCGTTTTCATTGGCTGTGTGACTCTGTCTTGCAGGATGATGTTTCTATAGTCAATCACTGGCTCTTAAATGGAAAGCACTATGCACAGACAAGGTAAGGACAAGAACTAGGAATAAGAAAAGTTTCTTACAATGTAATTAAGATTTTAAAGTAAATCTAATGAAAGGCTTCGCTTGCAGCGAAGAATGGCTCAAGAGAATGGATAGGAACTCGGGTTTGATAAAAGCAATAATGGAATCAACGTATGGCAAAGATTCAGCAGTGAAGTGGACTGTCTATTGGAGAACATTCTTTATTGCAGTTGCAGAACTATTTGGCTACAGCAACGGAGAAGAATGGATGGTTGCCCATTTCCTTTTCAAGAAGAACTAGAAGAGCTAAAGGGCAACAGATTCATCTCATTCTAAAATAAATTGATGCAGCAGATGATGTAATTTCCATGTAACATGACAATGTTATCGTCTTCTATGATGATACAAAACATATTAAAATAAAGGTGACGATCCCTAGATTGTCTTTCAATTTCATACCTAGAAATGCTACTCTATAATCGAACTTTATAACTGAATCGAACTCATTCAAGGCTCACGAATCTCCAAAACATATGATAAAGAACAACTTCTTAAACACTACATATGTACATAATCAGTTGGAATCAATGACTAATCCACAAAAAACTACCACACGAAAAACGAAAACTTCATTAAATTTCCAGCATTTCATCTCATAAGAAACACCAGTTTTGCTCTTGAATTCAGCTTGATCATTCAAATCCAACACACCATCAGCTTCCAAGAACCTACATAGATGCTTATCATCCAAATGTTGCTGTAAATAAGAGTACTGCAACTTAAATTTTTCACAAACACAGTTACTCTACTCCATCACATAATTCACAATTTGCCCCCCAAAAATTGAATCCTTGCTGAAAATAAAATCTTACAAGTTACAAATACAGACTAGACTGTCTGTATTTCTCCCACTCAAAAATGCACTCTTCTTCATCCCACTGCCCTTTTAGGAATTTCTCTGAATACCATTTACACATAGATGTTGAAGCCAATTTAAGAGATCAAAACCCTCAGCAGCTAAACAATTCCATATTTTCTGAAATTTAATTAATATTAAAACAATATACACAAAAACGAGAAAAAGATTGGTTTTTTACCGGTTGAAGCAGTTCTGATACGCAGTTCTCAAATAGGCACAAGGTGAAGTTGCTGAAGAGGATCGATTACCGTCTCTCTCTCATAATCCCCATTTTCTAAGATTACAACTTTATAATCTCAACATCAATTTAAGTAAAACTAAACGTTCTTAAATAATCCACTTTATGGTTATTCATATGTCATATTGTACGTCTAAATTATTATCCGGATCGTTAGAAAATATCAAACATATGACAAAATAATAGCAACATAAAATATCAACACAATGTTAACGATTGATGTTATGTTGACACCGTAATTGACATTGTGTTGACTATGTGTTAACATCAAAATCATGAAATTTTGTACTATATTGACATTGTATTGAGGAGTTTGAAGTTTGTAATATATATATATAGAGTTTGAAGTTTGTACTATATATATAGAGTTTGCATTTTATCACTTCCTTTTTATTTTAGTTGCTAGTCAATTACTATTCCAAGAAAATAATATGCTCGAAGAGTTTTAACATGCAATGAAATACAAGGAGTTAACAAATAATTGTAAGCGTATAATTATAGCATAAATAGATATCAAATGTTCATTTACCTACGAGTCTTTTCTCCACAAGTGGGAGTATATGATATTACAAAGAGAAGCTACCAATTTTTCAAACAGTTGGTGCTCTATGCTCGGATGCTTCAATTCCCCGAGCATGTTCATGCAAATAAAGATAACCGTCATTACGTGGTAATTTATATATATTAAAAAGTTACAACAAATAGTGTCGAATAGTATAAATGTATTGTGAATTGTATGAATAATGTCATGAATAGTGAATAGTGCTCGATAGTAATTAGTAAGTTCAATAGTTTATCGTGTGAACGTCAGAAATGTTTGTCTTCAAAAGCATTCATGATTAAGAGCGTCCACGATAGGGGAGCCGCGGCTCCCGGGCAGGGGTTGGCTGGGCCGCGGCTCCCTATTGCTGAGGACACGAAGAGCCGCGGCGGGGGATCACATGGGCGCGCCGCGGAGTTGGCCTAGCCGGAGCTCTTGGGCGCGAGCCGCGGCGCCCTATTGTGGGGGCCGAGAGCCGCAGCTCTGCCCAAGTTCGATTTTTTTTTCTTTCAATTTTTGTGGTAATTTTATTGGAACAAATTTTGGAGAAGATGAAGTGTATAGAGAGAAATATGGAAATAATTAAAATTCAAATTTTCAATACATATATTTACTTGTGATTGTCAATTTTTTAAAATTAATTTAGTTTTTTTCTAATTATTATAGTCTAATAATTTTTATTTTAATTAAATTAAAATATATCAAGAATTAAAAAAATAATTAGATTTATGGCTTTGGCTTCCACTATTAGAGCATCTCCAGTGGTCGGCGGACAAGCAATAGCTCAGCCATAACCCAGTCATGCCACATCAGCAGCACTAAATTCATCCTGCCACATCAGCTGGACAAGCAACAAGCAATAGCCCAGCCATAGCTTTGCCACATCATCAGCACTAAAAAAAAATAATTAAACAATCATACAAAATACGGAATTAAATTTATGACACATATACGGGAAAATTCTCTAAGAATATTAAATTTTTAAAAATACATTAATTAAAAAAAAAGTAAAAAAAATCCTAATCCACGCACTGGCCCACCCCTTCCGGCGCCGCCTCACTCCTCGCTGCTATCCGGGACCCCCAAATATGCGGCATCTGAGCCCACGTCGGAGCCCCCCACCTGTGCCGCGCCGGGATTCAAATCCTGTCGCATACTCACTAGCACGGCGTGAAAAAAACTCTTCTCCTCGGAGTCAGTTGCATTCTTCCATTGATCTATGACCTTGATCATCTGAGCCCGCGCTTGTTGCCGCGCCAAGAAGACGAGGTCGGCTGTCGAGCTGCCAACAGGGGGATGCCGACTGGACCTCCTAGGACCTCTGACTAGGGCGTTGCGCCCGTCTTTGACCAACCGGGCGAGTGCGGAGAGTAAATGAGGGAGGGGACGGGGTCTCCTGAGCATCTTCGGGGAGGTCGTGGGAACCGCCGCTGCTACCTCCGACGTAATCACCTGAATAGTTCAGGCGCTGCTTCTTCGGCCAGCCCGCGTCGACACCTGCCCGAAACTTCTCAAAGTCCATTAGCACCTCGTCGCAGTTCCAGTAGGTGAAGTCCTTGTAAAGCCCGGACATGGGGAACTCTTTCTCCGCCAGCCTCCTGCAGTCGTCATCAGTTTGGCCGCTGGACTTCATTCGGAGGGCGTTGGTGTACAAGCCCGAAAATCGGGACACCCCAGACCGGATTCGGTCCCACCCCTTCCAGCACACCTCCCCGCTGCGTGGCCTCCCCTCTGGGCAAAATGCCTTGTAGGTTGCTGCTATTTTAGCCCACAAGTTAACGATCCTCTGATTGTTCGAGGCAAGAGGGTCATCGCAAATACTCACCCACGCCTTGGACAGCGCGTCGTTCTCCGCGTCTGTCCACTTCCTCCGTACCTCCGTCTGCGACGACTCGCCGACCACCTTCTTCCCCTTCTTCTTCTTGGGCGCGCCCCGACCCCGCCCCACGGGAGTGTCCGGTGCCCCGAGATCTATACCCAACTCCTCTAAGGAGAAGGACTCAATCCCCTAGAACTGCGTATCCGCTGGGGTCGATGTGTGCGAAGCAGCAGTACCAAAATCAAAGCTGGGGTGATAGACGTCAGAGCCCCCCGGCGTCCCCTACCCCCACGGTGTACCCTGCGTCCCCTGCATCCCCGCCATCCCCGGCGTCCCCTGCATCCCCGGGTACCCCAGCGTCCCCTGCATCCCGGTGCCCACCCCCGGCATCATCGGCATCCCGGGATGCATCCCCGGTCCTCCTGACCCCCCGGCATCCCGGCATACCACCACCAGATGCTATCCCGGGCATCATCTGCTGCCAAGGGTACATGTTGTTGTAGTAGCCGGGCATCTGATTCCATCCACCTCCCACCGGGATCGCGGGAGTTTGAGACCCGCTCGACCCTGAAGTTGGCTCATTGTTGAGATCCATTTCGCGTTGTTGATCTTGTACAGAAATTAAGATAGAGAGAGTACTCGTTAAAACAAGTGGTGCGAATGAAAATGTCGTGCAAATCACGTATATATAGTGTTTCGAAAATAAAAAAAAAATGGCTTGCCGGTTCCTCGCCGATCGGGAGGCTGCAATAGCGGCGAGCCGATCGGCCAGAGGATCGGCGAGCGCCCGGGAATCGGCGCGCCCTCGCCGAAATTCTCGCCGATTTGGCACTCGCCGACCACTGGAGATGCTCTTAGGGTGGACAAGTTTTTTTTTTGCCTATCCAAGTTTCTTGGCCTTAATTATTGTGGACACTCTAAGAAACTCGAGGGTCCGGTGTGACATGCTTCGTCATAGATGCAACAGCTACTACATGTGATATATATGCATACATGTCGGAGCAATTGTAGTATAAAAAGGGGCGACATCTAATCATCAATACACACCACACAATCTGCAACTAAATACTACACTCAAAATCTTCAAACAAACACGACGGAGATGGAGGCCTGAAATTAGTCAAGGAATCATCCCAATTCATCAAAATTTGTCATCTTTACTCTCGGTAGGTTTAACACTAAATGAATTCTTTTCAAGCATGTCATATAGCGGGCTTTTTCTTTTTTTGTTCTAGAATAGAACTTAGATTCCGTGTTTGTTCTAGACTTTTTTTTTGTTCCGAATTTGGGAGAGACGCATGACCCTCATGCGTCACCTTTTAATGAGACGCATGACGATTATGCGTCTTTTATAGAGACGCATGAGGGACATGCGTCTCTCAATTTTTTCGAATTTTAATTGAAAGACGCATGAGGGTCATGCGTCTTAGGGTAAAACGCATGACACTCATGCGTCTCTTCATAAAACATCAAATGGCTTTGTAGTTCAGTGGTAAGAATACCATATTGAGTCTGTGGAGACTTGGGTTCGAATCCCAGCAGCCACACCACAATTTTTAGGTTATCCTTACTCCAATATTTATTGAAATTTATTAATAATTAATTAATGCATATAACTATTACTAGTACTTTTAGTTTTTGTGGGCAATCCAAATGAGGAAACAAGACTATTGCATGTGGAAAAACAAGACGATCCAAGATCAATGCGCATCATAGCTATTTGATATTTATAGTACTCAGTATCCAGATTAAAAAACTATCTACAAAATCTGCTATTACTAAGTGAAAATTAATTAATGACTTGGGAATGAGTAAAACCATAAAATGCTAAAACTTAACCTAGTGTGGCTGCTGGGATTCGAACCCAAGTCTCCACAGCCACAATATGGTATTCTTACCACTGAACTACAAAGCCATTTGATATTTTATGGAGAGACGCATGAGTGTCATGCGTTTTACCCTAAGACGCATGACCCTCATGCGTCTTTCAATTAAAATTCGAAAAAATTAAGAGACGCATGTCCCTCATGCGTCTCTATAAAAGACGCATAATTGTCATGCGTCTCATTAAAAGGTGACGCATGAGAGTCATGCGTCTCTCCCAAATCCGGAACAAAAAAAAAGTCTAGAACAAACACGGAATCTAAGTTCTATTCTAGAACAAAAAAAGAAAAAAACCCGTCATATAGCATGAAAAATTATATAGAACATAGATCAAAGGAGCCTACTCATATTATCATCAAAAGTTAATTTTAGTTTCTTCAAGCTCAAAACACTCTTTTTTTAAAATAATCTTCATGAAATCAAGAAAATAGTGAGAGGCTGCGCTTTTATTAAAGCAAACGCTTGAAAGAAACATGGAGATATGATCTATATCCTAGGTGGATACCATTCGCTTTTACTTTTGTCTGATATGACGAATTACAAAAAAGAATGTAGACTGATAGGTTTAATTTTTTAGCAAGAGAACTTGGTAAGTTCGAGCCTTTTAAGAAAACCCATGAGTATTATTGTGATGATGACTTAGACAATATTTTCAATGTTTAATTATATCTTTTGGCAATGTATTCACTTAGTAGTCTTAGTACCCTCGTACTCAATCCTGCATGTATTTCTAAATGTGTAGGTTGAGATGCAATGGAGTGGAGGGTGCTTATCCAATTGGGCTTACTCTTGTGTTTATGCAAAACTCTCGCAGGTTCATGTGTTCATACATGAAACCCCGCTTAGTTATTTCCACTATATTTTTGAAGCAAGTTAAATTATGCATTGAATTTCCATAAAGACTCTGTAGTTTGACATGTAGTGTTGTATGAACTCATGACCGATATGGTCGAACCATTCTATTCAAGAATTCTCTATTGGATGCCCTTAAACATATGATTGAAGTTGTGTTGTATGAACTCGTGACTCGAGTCTCTATGACCGAGCCATTCTTTTCAAGTATTATCTTTTGGATGCCCTTAAACATATAATCGATCCATGTATCTTTCCTCGTTTCTATTCCCTCTTCTTAATTCTCAACCCCAATCCTTAGCAAAGTGCGTATCAGATACACTCAACCTCTTAAAATGTCTTATAATGGGATGGTTATCCACTCATTTATAGATGAATCGGAATAATTACTTTATCGATGTGGAACAATAAAAGGTTTGAATAAGCCCTTGCAATTTGTGAGCTGGAAACTGATCTGGAAACTGATCATTGATTTGAGTCCACCATAATATATAATGTTAGGAATGAGTGAATGGGTCAATCTCCCGAACCTATATGAACACACTACCCTCGCCCTCAACGTGCCCTATCAAACAGTTTTGACTATGCTCAGCTCATCCAAAACTTGGATGCTAAAATTGAAACAGTGCAGCGTTTGAGAATTTTAGCAAAATTGTAGTAATGAAAGATCATCTTTATTGGTTCCGTCACAAGCAACTACTACTTATTCTTTCACAGACAAAACTGCAACAAAGTCTTCATCTTTGTTGAACTCAACAATGGCGGAGCAAAATCAGAAATATCCTCAGTTTAGAGGGCAGCCGCGTCTCCCCAAATTCGCTATCCCCAAGCGCTACGATCTCAAACTCAACCCCGATCTCGCTGCCTGCAAATTCACCGGCGCCGTCCAAATCTCCGTTGACGTTGTTTCAGACACTAAGTTCCTCGTCCTCAATGCCGCCGAGCTCTCCGTCAGCTCTAATTCTGTCAAATTCGCGTCTGCGAATAAGGTAAATTGGAGAAAATTCGTTCTGTTTTTTGTTTTTGTTTTTGGTGTTTACTATTTCAGTTTTTATTGTGAATAAATTTATCGCCAAATCAAACTCAATTCGCATTGATGAAAAGGATGATATTGATTGCAGAGCGTTTTTCAGCTCGTGCATTATGGATTGTTGATAAATTTTAAATTGGAAAGGTTAATGTTATTTCTGTTGCTTGGGAATTTCAGGTTCTGGAGGCTGTGGAAGTAGAGTTATTCGCAGAAGATGAGATCGTGGTTATGGAGTTCAAGGAGAGTTTGCCGATTGGTGTCGGGGTTCTGACTATGGAGTTTGAGGGTACTCTAAATGATAACATGAACGGATTTTACCGAAGGTTACACACCTTTTACATATATATGTATTATATGATTTGTCCTGTTTTTGCCATTTTTCTTTGAATTAGGATGTTGAATCGTTGTTCTATAATGATATTCATAGTTTATAGATTCGGCGTGATTGTGCAGAAAAATCTTATAGTGTGCTTATGAATTACATATTTGGGCTGATTTTGTGTGTCTTTCTGGACGTATATGCTTTTGGCATAAAGTACTATACATTTTGTTTTGGACCAGATTTTTGCAGCAATCTAGATGATTTTTGGTTTGATCCATTTGGTGATAGATTACTCGAGCTCTGTTTCATTGAGGACGCAGGCAATGTTATCAAATAGCGGATATGGCAGTGCCATGGCGCTATGGCTTGGCGTTCAGTGGTGGAAACGCCATAGCACCATGTCGCTGCCATAGCACCACCATATCCGACTTTTGACAACATTGCATGTGTACTGTATTTAGGAATGGGGCATTATGCAAAAAACATGGAGGTTAGAGATGTATTTTATACTTTATTAATTGTTTAAAGTGTTTTAAATGTTATATTTTAATTATTTTCTAATTTCTGAATTATATATAAATATATAAGTATTATTTTATTTATTTATTTATTGATCGCCATATCTGCCATACTAATACGCCATATCCCTGTGGCGGTTTTTAGGCGAACCGCCATAAGCTGCCATACGAGATTGATAACATTGGACACAGGATAATTTGAATTCATATATAGGGTTCATTTGTGTGTAGATGTCATTCAGTACATGATATCTTTATTTCAAAGAGGGGGAAATAATAGTTTCTTCTTGTGTATTCTGCTCTGCATTATACTTTTGGATGCGTGATGTCTTGTGAATTATTGTCCTATACATTGAAGTGTAGATAACAATATGATGCCTTTCTGCAGCACCTATGAGCACAATGGTGAGAAGAAGAACATGGCTGTAACGCAGTTCGAGCCAGTTGATGCTAGACGGTGTTTTCCCTGTTGGGATGAGCCTGCTTGCAAGGTACTTCAGTAGTGTCTCATTCGTTACCCTGCCTGTTCGTGGTTCAAAAATTTCTAATTGTGTCTTATGTGCTGCCAATTTGGTTTGTTCTTATGGCTTGTGGAAGTTGGAATTAATACATTTAATCTCTGCAAAATGTTTGGAAATTCGTCTGTATCAGCGGTGTGCATCGAGTTGTCAATCCTAAGGGTCTTCAATTTTGTTTCAAGCTAATATATGTATTCGATCACACCCATAGGCTGCATTAACATCAAATTCTTATTGCCCGGTTTAGTTCAAGTGGTATGCTGTCCCATTGCTATCTTCTGGGCGTACATATGTGTAGAATGTGATGTGGATGTTAAACTAGTTTCATTTCTCTTTATGACCCGCGCACATGCTATTCAGGCTACTTTCAAGACTACTTTAGATGTTCCATCAGACTTGGTAGCTCTTTCCAACATGCCAATCACTGAAGAAAAACAAAATGGGAATCTTAAGACCATCTACTTTCAAGAATCGCCAATCATGTCTACTTACTTGGTGGCGGTTGTAGTTGGCATGTTTGACTATGTTGAAGATAATACACCCGAAGGTATGTTTGCACCATCCTTCTACCTCAGTTAGATTTTAAAATTAGCTTTGTCCTCTTGATGATGTATTACTATGTTAACAGGAATCAACGTGAGAGTGTATTGCCAGGTTGGCAAGTCAAGTCAAGGGAAATTTGCTCTCGATGTTGCTGTCAAAACCCTTGGCCTTTACAAAGAGTATGTAGTGTGCTTTACATGTGCTGTTACTACTAGGTTTCTTGCAAATATATCTATGGGTCTCACAGTGATATGAATTTGTGGACTTAGTTTTTTTAATCTATAACCCAGGTACTTTGATGTACCATATTCGCTTCCTAAATTGGACATGATTGCAATCCCTGATTTTGCTCCCGGGGCGATGGAGAATTATGGTCTCGTTACATACCGTGAAACTGATTTGCTTTATGATGAAAATCACTCTGCAGCTGAAAACAAACAGATGGTAAAATTAATTGCCTGATGATAAGTGATATTTCCCACTTTTGTCGTATCATCATGCCTCCATAACCATATATTTGATTATACCATAACCCTACTAAATCCAACATTTGATGATACCATAACCGTACTAAATCATAAGCTTGTATGAAAAACTACTAGTAAACATGCATATTGTGTGAATGTGTGAATTTGGCACTTAAATAATCCTAAACAAATGTCCTTAGTGCACTAATGCTGCTTGTTTCATATTTAGGTTGTAACTGCTATAACGCATGAACTAGCGCACCAGTGGTTTGGCAATTTGGTGACCATGGAATGGTGGACTCATTTATGGCTGAATGAGGGATTTGCGACATGGGTATTATTTTCCTTTCATGTTTAAATCCTTATTTTTATGGAGAAAGATAATGCAAAGTTCTTGAAGTTTTAATCCCTGGAATTCAGATAAGCTATCTAGCTGCTGATAGTTTGTTCCCAGATTGGAAAGTTTGGACTCAGTTTCTCGTTAAATGTTCCGAGGGCCTTCAGCTAGATGGGCTTGCTGAATCTCACCCAATTGAGGTTATTGAAAAATATTGACTCTTTCCTTTTCTATATTTAAATGCTTGTTATTAAATAGTACTTATAAAGATCCAGGGGGCAATGGTTCTTATTATGAAAAATAAGATTTAGTTAGAATTATTTGTTTAAAAACGTTGATGCATTTATTGAACCTCCAGTTTGATTGAAATCTCATTTCAGGTGGACATAAATCATGCTAGTGAAGTTGGTGAAATTTTTGATGCAATCAGCTATCAGAAGGGTGCATCTGTCATTCGAATGTTGCAGAGCTATCTTGGTCCCGAAAGTTTTCAGGTTGATGATTTGGTCATTTATTGCTGGGAATGTCACTATTTGCTCTTTAAAATTCCATCTGATCAATAATAGTATATATCTTATCTCGTTATTCTTTTGGATATCTTCTAGAGGGGACTTGCTTCCTACATTAAAAAATACGCTTACTCAAATGCAAAGACAGAAGATCTATGGTCAGTTCTTCTGGAAGAATCTGGTGAGCCTGTAAACAAGCTGATGAACTCATGGACAAAACAGATGGGTTATCCTGTCGTCTCAGTGAAGCTCAATGACCAGAGCTTGGAGTTCGAACAGGTTATTTGAAACCCATTTTTTTCCATGATTGATTCTTTTTAGCTTTTGGAAATTCTGATAGCTGATTTTTTGGACAGTCACGGTTTTTGTTTACTTGTTCTCATGGCAATGGCCAATGGGTCGTCCCAATAACTTTGTGCTCGGGCTCTTATGATGCTCGTAAAAGTTTCTTGCTGGAAACCAAAAGTAAAACTCTTGACGTTAAGGATTTATTGGGGTGTCTCAGTTCCATCCGGCCACCACTGGATCAAAGTTAACGTGGAGCAGACTGGTTTTTACCGAGTGAAATATGATGAAGGCCTATCTGCTGGACTGAGGAAAGCAATAGAGAGAAAGTACCTGTCAACATGTGACAGAAGTGGTAATTTCATCTACTCCTCTTTTCCTTCATTTCTTTTGCCTTTTGTTTAGTGGGTCGGGAAAATATTAGAAATTCGCTTTATATCTTGACCAGGGATACTGGATGACTATTATTCACTGTCCATGTCATGCGAGCACTCACTGACCTCTTTACTTGCTTTGATGAGTTCTTACCGAGAAGAACTTGAGTATACAGTCCTATCTAACTTGCTCAGTGTAATGTTCTCATTTTTCCAAAATTTGGTATTTTGGCTGATTTTTCTCAACCCATGGATTACTTTTCAGTATTTCCGTTACATAGATTTTCTTTGTTCTGCAGGTAGCTTCCACGGTAGCCAAAATTGTAGCTGATGCCTCACCTGAATTGGTTGGTGATGTCAAATTGTTCTTTATCAATCTTTTCCAGAACTCTGCAGAGTATGTTATTCGTGATTTCTCTGTCCTGCTTTCTACACAACGTTTGATGGGTTGGTTGTAGGGTACGTGGGTTCATGAAAACTCGTATATCATGTTTGCTCGAACTACTCCTTTGGGATTCAAACGTCCTTGTGTTGAGATGCAATGGTTGATGTTGTTTCTTTCTTCTAATCTCATGACTCTGTAGATGTTTGTTAACCTCCATTTTTCTTGCTTTACCTGCCCTTGATGCTGTCTCTTTTTTTATCAAACTATAAACAATTTAGCTCGTAGAAATTTTACAAATAATAAATTTGGATGCTATTTCGTTTCTTTGACAGGAAACTTGGTTGGGATCCTAAACCAGGGGAGAGCCACCTTGACAGCATGTTGAGAGGAGAGCTTCTTAAAGCTTTGGCTATATTCGGACATGAGGCTACTTTAGACGAAGCAAACAAGCGCTTCCGCATATTTCTGGAAGATAGAAACACAGCTGTTCTTCCTCCTGATTTGAGAAGTGTACTAACGGAAAACTTCAAAACTCTATCCACTTTCCTCTTTTCCGCGCTGACAGCACCTTCTCGTTCCTGTTTCCAGGCAGTATACATTGCTGTAATGCTAGGCGTGAACAAATCAAACAAATCCGGCTATGATTCTCTTCTCAGAATTTACAGGGAAACCGACCTCAGCCAGGAGAAAACACGAATTCTAGGTACAATTTCATCACTTTACACCGTGTTAATCTGCAGGCGCTAATGGTGTCCTAATATTTCCTGAAGGCTCGCTGGGTTCTTGCCGGGATCCTGAAATCGTTCAAGAATTCCTCGACTTCTTGTTATCTTCAGAGGGTACTAGTATTTAAGGTTGTAAAATGAAGATTCTTAGCTGCAACTCGCTCTCTTGCAATAGCGGTCATTCTTTCTCTAATGCAGGTGAGAAGCAAGACGTCGTGGTTGGGGTCTCTGTCTGCAGAGAATCTCGTGAGACAGCATGGAATTGGTTGAAAGTAAGCCATTTACTCACTTGCCTCGTTTCTGGGTGGCTGGCCTCCATTGATGCTGGGCTCGTCTCATTTACAGGCAAACTGGGATAATCTCACCAAGACCTACGGCTCCGGATTCCTGATAGCTCACATCATTAGTAACATTGTGTCACCAGTATGTGCCCATCTCCTGTGCTCTCATCTAATCTTAAGCATTCGGGTTCTTACGTGTCATGTTTCTTCCAGTTCTCGTCTTATGAGAAGGCGGCAGAAGTGGAGGAGTTCTTCAGCAGGCCGGATGATGCCGAACATAGCGAGGACGGTGAAGCAGGGCATCGAACGCATCCCACATCAACGCAGCCTGGGTTAAATGCATTCAAAACGACAAGGATCTCCCACACGCTGTGAAGGAGCTCGCATACAGTAAATACTAAATACTGATTCACGCTGTATTGCAACTCTCATGTGTGTGTATTGTGTGTATGCGTGAGCCCATGTTATGTGTGTATGTAGTGCGTGTTGTGTGTATGCAGTATGTGAAGCTATCTAATTTATAACTATTTGGAAATTGAATTATCTAATTTAGATATAGATTCAAATTGTGGAATTGAATGAATTTGAAATTGAATTTAGAATTACAATTTTCAAATCAAGTATTTTTATGATACTAAACACTTGAATGTGGAATTAAAATTCCAATTTTACACTCGAATGGAGTCTTATCATATATGAAAGAAATTCTGCATTATGATCAAATTCTCTGTTCAATTTTATGACTTGACTTGACACTAACACTATACACACCATAACTAAAACATATGGCAAATCACAAAATTTTCCGTCCCGTGATTTAATTATAAAAGAAATAATCTTTATTTTAGGTCTTGTTCTTGATCTTTCTTTGAGCCTTTAGGTCCACTACAACAACGGAGATGTTGTCCTTGCTGCCCTTTTGCAGCGCCCGGTTCGAGAGGTACTCCGCAGCCGCCTGAGCTGCAGGGTCGACCCCCTCGCCGCGCTCTAACGGGAGAGTGGAGCCATTGTGCTTGTGCCACAATAGTATCCTTTTACGAGCTAGATCGCAGGCCTCGTCATTTGTCATGACATCCCAAAGGCCGTCACTCGCCAAAACGAGGCAATCATCGTCCCTCATTCGTGGAACAAACATCACCTCCGGATCGGGGATGATCCAGGGCTTCAGATATCGGTCTCCTGCATGAAAGCAATAAACAGAGGTTTCAGCAGATAAGACTGGAAATTACGGAATGATGGTAGGAATGAAAAGGGAACAAGCGGCGTACCAATAGACCTCGACATTGCAAGGACACCAAAGACACGATGGCCGTTCCATTGTATGACTTTCCCTCCCGATGCCTCGATCCGTGCATACTCATCTTCCCGATTAGGCTGCACGATATGACAAAAAGGCGTTTAGAGAGCGTTAAGTGGGACATATTCCCCTAAAGATGTCTAGTCAGGTGGTTACCTTATGATCGACGGAGAGGGCTATAGCTTCTTTTCCACGGTAGAGCACGCCTCTCGAATCACCACAGTTGGCCACTATTATATGTGAAGAACATACTAGGGCAACAACAGCCGTGGACCCCACAGTCTCAGGGGCAAGCGGCTCGAGGCTGGCCTTCCCTCCGATCTCGCCATCGACCTTGAGAAAAGTCCTAGTGAAAGCCCTCCTCCACTTCTCTTCACAGCTAGCATTATCATCAAGGTTGTTCATCATCAAATCCAACTCTTCATTCAAAGCAAGATGCAGATGATCACAACAGTAGTTAGCTACCTGATACACAACAAGATTTCGACATAATCATATCTCGAGAGCGATACGATCATATAACAACGGTGATCAAAACACGAAAATGATACACACCTGAGAGCCGCCATGACCGTCGTACACTCCAAAGAAGTGGCCAGTCAGATGACTCAAGCACGTCATCCCTCCATCAACTCCTTGATCACCGGTTAGCATCCGGATCGGGATTTTCAGCAAACGAGGCAACGTTGTGACTGCATCTTCCATCTCTGGCCGCCTACCACACACGGAGCTGAGACCCCAGAGAGGCACGCAATCCACTTCAAAGAAACTCCGGCTTCCCCTCCCAGCCAACCGGACATCAGTCGTGGATGCTTTAGAGACGGGAACATCATCGCCCAGATTTCTCGAAACAAGTGTTCTTGAAGCAAGTTCCTTCTCAACCTCTGAAAAGTTGGCCTCAAAGCTCAAGAAATCATCACCACACAGGCTACTAGTATCACTCACTACCGATAACGAGCCGCAGCTGTCGGCCAACGCATCCCCCTCCAACGACGAGGAACCATCTTCCTCGCTGTCACGCACCACAACATCACGAGCCAGCCAGACGGTCTCATCCTCAGATGTCATAGCTAAAAATGAACATCAATCACCATCATTCAAAAAGGACTCACCATATATAGAAAGGTGAAACTAAACTCATTTCAACTCCCAACTTCCTCTAATCTCTCAAATTTTCACTTAATTAATCTATTATCTAACTCCACCAATTGCAATACATGAAAAAGCAAGAGAAGGCAAATCCATAAAAACAAAAGAAACAACAAGAAAACAAATAAAGATTGGGAATTTAAGATAAGCCCTTGTTAATTCATGAGATGAATTAAAGCAAGGAAACAACAAAATGGTAGATGAAAGAGAAAAACAAGAAGAAAAGGCAGAGAAAAGTTTGAGGAAGCACAGGAAAACCATGGATCTGCGGAAATCTATGTCAACCCTTTATTCAAATCTTGAGTTTACTTTATTTAGTCAAACTCTCCCTTTCAACCAATAATTGTGGTAATAGAAATAACTAAAATAATAATAGCAAAAAAAAATGAAAATTGAAAATGAAAGGTAACTACACCTACCTCTATTGTTTCCCTCCTTTCACCATCTTGAACATCTGTTGACAAATCAAGAATCCAGCCTAAAATTATGGTTTCTCCAAATTTTGAAAAATATCATTGCAAAAATTCCATCTTTTTTTATAGTTTTAATAAAACACGTTACAAATTTAGATGTTATTAGAAGAACTCGAAAATAGAAACATGAATTGTGGATAAAATACGATTTCTTTAAAATATATTCACGTGTGAAATGTAATGTGTATTTTTCTTCTAACAAACTTTTCATAGCTATAAGCGGTTGCAAATCGACGAGGTGTCTATTTCGTTGTCGTAGTATCTATATAACTATATTATGTTGTATAATAGAATAGAAATTGTGGAATGTAAATACAAAAATGAAAGAAAACGTTGATAGTTTAAGAAGTACAAGTACATTAATTGCAGCTTTCTCATCGACAAGAGGTCTTCTTCTATATAGAAGAGAATATAGTTTGAATGTAATCTTCTATACTAGGAAGATAAACATACTATTTCATAGGTGTTTGTTTGTAGTGCATTTAAGAAAACTGAAAGCTCCACATCTTGTAATTTGTCGATCTTCGATTTCATAGGTGTTTTGTTCAATTTTAGTTGGATTTAGTTTAGTGCGAAGAACTGTCTGTGTATGCCAGCGATGTGAGTTGTCGGACAATTTAATGTAATTTGAAATAATCATGACATGAGAGAGAGAGAGAGCAAACAAGTGAAGAATTACAAGAAAACGATCAAAGTTTAACATTACTTCTGTATAGATTTTTGAAATTATTTATATAGATTTTAAAATGAAAAGAGAAAAAAGGGAAAATAATAAATTGAATCGAAATCCAAAGCCCAGTTTCTAATGGCCCAACTTAAATGGGCCTATAAACGAAGCTTTCCTCGATCTTCATTAGTTTCTGTAATCACTCACAACTTTCGATACCTGCTAAACCCTAACTCTACACCGGATCTCTCTCTCCACATTTTCTCTACTTCATTTCCTCCCCGTAGATCGACAGCTAATGGCGAGCACAGTGGAGCCGACAGCTCTGAAGAGAGAGGAAGAGGAGGAGAATGATTCGAAGCCATTGGCGGAAGATGAGGATACCGGAGCTCAAATAGCTCCGATCATTAAACTCCAGGAAGTTGCCGTTACAACAGGCGAAGAAAATGAAGATGTTCTCCTCGATTTGTGAGTAATTTAACTCTAGAGTTGAGTTCAAATTCAAGTTTTTAGTATAACTGTGATTCGAGTTGGTGCAGTAATTTGTTTGTGTTATTAACTGGTTAGGTATAGGATGTGAGTAATCTTATTGAGAATTTAGTTTGATGTAGAATGCCGTTTGTACGATTAGCTGAACAATTGTTTGTGTTTGATATGGAGGTGTAATATTGTGCATTTGACTGAAATTGGTTTGCGATCATAGTAGTGTGAATGTAGAGTCAGGATCAAGTGAATTTCTTTAATGGAGAAGTAATAAGTGCATTGATTCATTTCTTTAAGGTGTTTTGCTTCGCAATTTGATGCTTTTTGATCGAGGATATTTGGATGAATCTGTGCAGTTGATGCAATACAGCTGCAATTGTAGCTAAATTATTGTAACTGAAGATCTGTTTCTTCTGCATAAAAGAATTGATATGGTAGAATATGTTTGTGGAAATACTGCTTGTGATATGCAGGTAGCAGTATTTGATATTAAATTGTTTGTTTGTTGGTAGGAAAGCGAAATTGTATAGATTTGACAAGGAAGGTAACCAATGGAAAGAGAGGGGAGTTGGGATGGTGAAGCTTCTCAAGCACAAGGAGACTAGCAAATTAGGCTTGTTATGAGGCAGAACAAGACTCTCAAGATCTGCGCCAACCATCTTGGTAAACAAATTGTCACGAATATGTGTTTGTTGTCTATGTTATTATGTTTCTATCTTAAGTTTTATTGATAAGAAAAAGGATGTAAGGTAGTATTACTGGTGTGCAATTGCTACATGATATCTTTTTGGTTTTTAAGACTTGTGAAGGTGTGTTAGCCTGACATTTTCCATTTCAATTGTAGTGCTTCCCACAATGTCCGTACAAGAGCATCATGGCAACGACAAGTCCTGTGTGTGGCATGCTGCTGATTTTTCAGATGGAGAGCTAAAGGAGGAGACATTTTGTGTTCGTTTTGCCTCAGTCGAGAGTGAGTTTTTCTACCTTTTATTGCCAGCATGGTTGTTTTCCCTATTCTCATACCAGTATTCAAATTACAAGATTGATCTTTGTATGGTGTTACTACTAACCACTTACACCAATAGGTGAATGTGTCGTAATTTGGAATCTGTTTGATTTAGGATTATTAATACTAATGTTTAGGGGTGACTGCATATCTTGTCTATTGGTTTAAATTGCTTAAGCTTTTCACAATTCATATAAAGCTATAACTACTTCATCCTCATTAATATGGTTATAAGTCGAACTACGGTTAAATGTTAGTATATACTCGTGACTTAAAATGTTTTAAGTTTTTGTGAGACGTCAACCAGTTTTATTTGTGTTTTATACTAGAATGAATGAGCTCTTTATAATTTTCTTCTTCCTCAGTGCGATGTCATTTGGAGCTTCTTCTTGTATGCTTATGGGTTTTTCTCCTTTTCAGATTGCAAATCTTTCAAAGACAAGATTGAAGAAATCACCGAATCTCTGTCAAAGGAGAGTGGAGATAGTGCAGAAGCTGATGCCGCAGCCAATCTCATTGAAAAGTTGAGTGTTGAAGAAAAGGCAAAGAAGAGAAAGTA
>NW_024598707.1:0-27547 GCF_004379255.2 Salvia splendens
AAGGGAGGGTGTTCGTTGAAAATAAGGAGGGAAATTGAACTTGTGTGAGTGAGTTAACACTTAAAATAGAGAGACAATAACTATCACTTCACTAGCTTTGAATGTCAGTAGAAATTAACCTTAACAAATTCTACTATAGGCTTATTTTTAGCTCTGTGTGTCAGTGTGTGTCAGAGAGAGATAATGGGGAGGGGAGGTTATGGGATGGGATTTTATAACTGTTAATAACTACTCTCCTTATAATTAGGGGAAATTAGGGTTATCAAGTGCTGCAATTCTCTTTTGATTAACCGTTACTTTACATCATGTTAATTTTTTTTCTATTTTTCTTTTCTATTCACATTTGATTGTTTTAGTTCTCCGTATTGTGATAAAAGAAATTAATTGGTAAAATTAGCCACCAAGATATACTGTAACAGAGTTTCCTACAATTACTCTCTCCAAAACCAACTGCTGAAGTTAATTTGACTATGTCAAATAACCGTCTTATGCAAAAGTTGAAGAATGCTTTGTGCAAATTTTCGGATTGACAACTAGAAAAGTTGTAGAATATGTCTTGAAATAATATGGAGTAAAATCGTGAGCCGAGTGATTAATAATGGATAAACGGCGCATCTTTTTTCATTGCGGGTTTAAGATTTTATTTATGACGAATTAATTTAAGCAAACACAATAAGTAAATGCACAATCAATCGCATTTGGATTTAATTAATCAATAATTAAATAAATAAATGCTCATTGCATATCAATCAATGTTATGATCAGGTAACTTACAATAGGAAATATAAAAACAATATTTTCTCCCAAGTATAAAGATCCTAACAAACTAACATCCTAATTTGTAAGGAAGTAAACAACGGAAGACGTTGCCATAAAACAAAAAACATCAATAAGATTAGCCTAAAGTAAAATAATTAGAAATGAAACGGTTAATTATAAACGCTTGCTTGCTAAAATCAATGATCCCTTTTCTAGTAAATGTGGATGGGATTTGAGTATTTGATGTTCCACAGCATTTTCAGTTCTTGAATCAATGGAGATTCTAGAAGATTCTGTAACTCTTCTTCTTCTTCACCTTGAAATCATGCTTTTTCGTTGACCTTCTAGGAGATTAGATCATGTTATGAAAGATTCATACAAGGAATATTCATCACAATCTAGTTAGGATTTCAAGAAAATGATTAGTTTTTTCATGTTTTCTGTTTTCTTTAGGCACTCTTACTAAAACTAACTCATTCTAAAAACAAGTTTTTTATCCATAAATTACTAAACAAATTGTAAGTATTTTCTTTTCGATATTAGGGACGTGGGAGTGGAGTTTATTGGATGGGATTTTATAACGGTTAACCAGCCTCCTAATTATTTGGATGATATTTATTAATGGGTATTGGGGTTATTAAATTAAATTTAATTAGGAGCTACTGTATTTATTAACCGTTACTTCCACATCAAGCTTATCCTCTTTTCTTTTTTCTTTTAAATTTTATTTTAGTGCTGTTTTGTATGTGCAAGATCCAAGTCTAACCTTTTTTTTTATCTAGATTAACCTAATAATATCATATATATAACAAAGGAATGGGTTAGAGCAATAATTTAACTTTTAAAGGGTTTTTGTAAGTACTTTATTATAATGAGTGTATAATTCCTTAGATGTTTTAAACACTCATATAGTAGGAAAAAATTGACATTTATTTACTACACATTTTAGTTACATTTACTACGATTATATATGTACTAGTATGTCTTATCAAACAGAAGACAGGTATCGAAGCCTAAGGCATACTCCTACTTAAAAACTATGAGAAATAGTGCAAACGATATTATAAGGATGTTAAACACTAGAATCCAATAATATACAGATTAATTATATATAAATATACAAATTATGGTCAAATCCAATTATTAATCAAATTTAAAATTTTACTTAGGAAACACAACAAACTTTATTGTATTTTGCATGATTCCAATGTTGCTAGTTAAAAACTCAACTTTTCTTAGTCTGATGAGTAATGGGTAATAAGAAGATATCATTGACAATCAATAGATGGTAATTTTCTGATGGTACATAGTGTTGGATGGTTATTCTGAGATTTGGACATAGTTCATATATTTACGAACAATAAACTCATAAAATAAAGATTCAATGAGTTTTAACACAGAGTAATATTTTCTATATTTAGTAATTAATAACATAACCAAAAAAATCAAGTATTTGAGTATTGAATCACTCTTCTCCACCAAAGAAAGACAAAGATGGTGTGATACATTATTTCATCCTAGAATCTAGTACCGCACATGTTCACACTTGTTCATATCACCAAGGAATCTCTTTACCATCCCAGGCAAAAAACTTACCATTATCAGATGCTTTCACACTGTTAATAATGGCCAGCAATTTTTGGACAGAAAACTCTTTGGTGAAAAGCTTGCCTTCTGCAACATTCCTCTGAAATGGTCTTGATAGATCTGTATCTACTGTTCCTGGATGCAACAGAATGCATATAATAGGATCTTTTTTGCGCGCAAATTCGACTGACACAGTCCTAGTCACTGCCAAATTCAGGAATGAGTTTGTGATGTTTAAAAATCACTAGTGTCATTTCAAGATTCTAAACCAACAGATAAGCAACTTTTTCTTACACTGATTAAGTCCAGATTTAGAGGCTCGGTACGAATGCCACCCTCCTAGGCGGTTATCTCCGATTGAACCCACTCTGGCACTTATACTGGCGATAACTGCAGCATCTCGTTCAGTTCCAGTGCCGCCTCCAGCCTTTAGCAGAGGCCACATATGCTGTTCATGATAATTGCGTGAGCATAGTCGTGATTTTGCCCTGAAACTCGTGAAGTATTATGTGTGAACTGATCATACCTTGATGACCAAGATAGGGCCAACGGCATTGA
Source organism: Salvia splendens (assembly GCF_004379255.2). NCBI lineage: Eukaryota > Viridiplantae > Streptophyta > Magnoliopsida > Lamiales > Lamiaceae > Salvia > Salvia splendens. Next base: position 2,905 of record NW_024598707.1, read on the forward strand.
CCTCATACGCGAGAAGTAAGGAAGCTCTCTCAACCTTGTTCAATGTGGTCTCTGTACTGAAACATAACATAAAAACAGCTACTCAATCCAGTGCAAACTCACATAGCCTCTTCGAAGATCATCTCAAATTTCACCATCATCAGAATCTACTTTTATCTGCCTAAACCCAAACACAAACTAGACAACATCTCTACCTGGCTGCATAACATTTGGCACTGTTAGAATTCCAGATGCATTTACGAGGAGGTTCAGATAACCGTACTTATCACTCACAGACTTTGCTGTTTCCTGGAAATCCACATAAGGTATAAGGATAACTGATGACACAGTTCATTCTTTTGACATATTGAGTGCAAAAGTATGAATAACAGAACTTAAAATTGCTACAAAGATCATAATAAGGTGACCTTGTGGTTGATACCTTGATTGTGCTATCGATTGTGAGATCCAGCTGATGAATATCCAAGCGCTCAGCAAACTTATTCTTCAAATCATGAAGCTCTGTCGCCTTACTAGGGTTCCGGCATGTTGCCACAACATGCCCTTTGTTGCTTTTCTCTAGTAATTGTTTAACCTAAAGCAACACCAAATAAAGTTCAATCTAAAACTAATCAAGAGAATTAAATAAGCACTAATCATTCACAGAAACCTAACTTCACTATTCAACCACTATTTACTATCCAATGAAACAGAGTTTCTGATTTCCTAATCATCAATCTTCACCCACACCTAAATCAGAAACCAATTAATTTAGGCATATTCACCAGAGCTTATAATCTATCAAACTAAAGCAATGTCACTACCGAAACCTAGATCACATCATGAGCGGAAGCTGAAATCATATGAAATAGAGAAGAACACCACTCCACGAAATCAAATTAGGCTGTCAAAACAAAAATCTCACGTTTAATTAAAAAATCTACATCTACATTACATCATAGTGCGAAAAACAAAGTGATGAGAACTCACGAATTCAAGGCCGATGCCTCTGGATGCACCTTGAACCATCGAAACACCGCCGTCCCATTGATTAACCACAGAAGAAAACGCTCGGCCGCCTGAAACCGGATTCAGGCGTCGCCTCCCCATTAAAACCCATTGGCCGACTAAATTCAGCTTCATTATCCTATTTGATTTGATTGTAAAATGAGTTCCAATAGCTGCCATTTTCTTCCTTATCTACTCCAACTGTGCATAGATAGACAGAATTGGGCTTTCAATTTAGTGCGCGTAAATGCGATTCATGATGAAACTGGAGAAACCGGAATGTTTGCTAATGGAGAGGATTCCCGGCCACATTTGAAACGACGTCGCTTTATTAACTGCCATAAACTTCCGGTTGGGTACAAAATCGCCACGTCGAATTAGTGGATCAGTAATCGTGTATGTTGGTGAATGCGATTTTAAGTAAAATTTTAACATCACTTTATATCCGCATGATATTATAACTGCGCTTTTTAGTTTTTACTAAAGTAATCGCCTTAATCACATTTGTTTTTTCCTAAAGTAATTTTATGACTTGACTGAAGATATTACAAGTGCGCTTTCCTAGATATTATAATCAACTAGCATTAATTAGGTGGCTTTTATATATTACTCTCTTCATCCCAACTATACAAATTGATTGAATTTTTTATGATAATTAAATTAAGAGATTATTAGAAAAGAAAATTATACAATAAACTTTGTAATATGCTATCATTTATTATTTGACTGTGATTTAATGCCAAAGAGTTAATAGAGAATTAAGAGAATTATCAAAATAAAAATTTTAAAAAAATTGGGAATCATGAGGAGTAGTACTATATATATTAGAAAATGAGATTAAATTTTTATATTTTCTACAAAAATCTGTTTATATGTTTGGGATAATCTTAAAAATAAAATAAGAAGCTTTTCTTTTTTTGTAAGAGAGGCTACTATTGGATTAGTTTACTCATCATCTAATTCAACACATAGAATTTCATGTGTTGATTGGTGTTGTTTATTGCTTTGAATCATTTATATATTGGCCTAATTAAATGTTAAATAGGGAGTACGATACTAGTAGTATATTTTTGTTCTCTCTTAGAAAAGTATGCACACCTAGGTGTGATACAAATTTTAATTTATTTTATGAGTAGAAAATGAAACTTATAATTAGTATATTATACTAGTATTTAATTTATGTTAGTTAATATAAATAACAGTGAGGTGTTTTTTTAAAATATGATTGCGATAAAATATAACGAAAATGGCGAAACACTTAATAAATATAATTATTTAATGACTACGTGTGCGGTCAATTACATGTTGAAACAAGAATTACTTATGCCGATATGAGAAAAAAAATAGTACTCGATCCTATGAGAAAACGACATATAGATTCTATAAGCAATGACTGAGATATATGTGGGACTAAGCTTAACTATTAAATAATGTTTAGTCGTTTAATCATCGATTAGTCACTAATAACACCCAGATAAGTGTGACCTGTTCGAATCTTCTATTCACAATACTTAAATTATTTTTTTGGTTTTGTATCTTCTATGCCATGGAAAGTTCGTGTGGTTATAATTGAGTTTTTTTTATTTATATTTTATTTTAGTTTAATTAAATTCTTTATATTTTCATAAAATTGCAATGATGATGACGCAAAGTAAAAAAAAAATAATGCAATTATTATTCAAATTCGTAAATTATAGAGTATATAATTTTCCATTTTTCAGTCAATCTCCATGGAAAAAAAATATTATATTTATATATAGTCCTATGTTGTGATATTGATTAGCAAACCTAGTTTAGGTGGAGGATAACGTTAAATTTGGGGTGAAGTGGAACACTAATGATGCGGAATTTGACTAAAAATTAGGAGAAAAGCGCGATAAGATGTTTTATAAGCACGACTTTAAGTAAAATCATTGCATGGTCATTGTAATGAGTTTTAATTATAGACTATAGTGCGATATATCCAATCAAAATCATCACACCTCAAACAGTTACCCCAATACACATATCTTATAGATGCTCTTGACACAAATATAATCAAATCCAATGAACTTTGGACTTTTCTTATTTTTTTCATTGTAGGATATGACTTGAGTTGCATTGGGGTACCAAAATACTCTCATCACTTATTAATCGATGGACGGATTTGACACCTCACTTATCAATTGCATCAACACTATTATAGAAGTTATTGGGGAAAATAATTAGTTTACCATCAATGATTATATGACCGACCTATATGTATAAGTTAAAATAGAGGAAGACTATGGTTTTGCAATTATCATATTTAAATAGAGGACCGTGGATTTGCAATTATCATATTTAGAAACATATATATATACAACCGAATTTGATACATTGGCATTCCAAGAATGTACTTCATTTTAAAATCTTGATTTTGTCATACCTAAATAATTGGCGTGGAATTCAAATTGTAATCAAAACAAAATTAATCATTTTTTAATGTCTAAATAGTGTAACTTCTCTGAATTAATATGCAGAAGCTTCCCAAAGAATTAAACGTCCATTTTCTCTGTAAATTGCATTGCATGTGTAAGAGTAGAGTTAATTATTTTCTTGTCTAAACTGTGGAGTACTTGCGATTGAATCATTTCCCACCACAAAGTATACCACACAATTATGTCTTGAAAGTTGAAACAATTGAAATGATTCCACCTCAACCACAAAGCATTAATTAAATCTAGAAATCAGAAAAAAAATACTTAAATTAACTAGTACAACAATGAAGATTAAAGAACAGAAAGCGGAGGAACCCAAAGTTTTGTATCTCATGGCTACATTACAAAGTAGTATCAATATATAATTAATCACCAAACTCTGCACACATGCAATACATATATAATTAATAATATATGTATATATAAGAGTAATTAATTAATCAACCCCAATTGTAAAATTGGAGTCCCATCCCACATCATAATCCCTTCATTGAGCCATCCTTTCATGTCTCATAAATGTACTTTTCGCCACTGTTCAAACCTTCTGTTCCTCAGCTTTCTGTCCCATCCACCAATATTCCAAACTGCTCCCATATTAACCACCACTCTCTCACTTCTTAATTAATTATCATAATACAAATAAAACCCTTTTTTCACCATATAATTTCTGAATCTAGATTAAACCCTGAAAAAATTAAATAAAAAAACTAATGTAAAATAAAGATAAGTTGGGAAAAAAAACCCCTCCCCACGTGTAAAAAACTCACACTCATAAATCATGCATGGAACTGAGTGGGGGCTTCTGTTGCTTAACATCATGTCACGAATCCCCCTCATCCTCTCCGCCTGCGCCGCCGCTGGAAGCGGCGGCGGCTGCGGTGGTGGTTCCGCCCCAATCGTAGAAGCCGAAAGGGTCCAAACCCTTGCCGCCGTGATCACGGCCGTCAAATCCCTGTATGAAAAGCAAGTCCAATGAATCGGCCTCGATCTCGCCGAGGCCGGCGAAGAAGCTGTCTTCGTTTTGATTGGATTCCGGCAACGCCGGCTTGTAGCTCTGCTGCGAGAACCCATCGTCGAATTCCGCCTCCTCCGCCGCTTCCATTGTTTGGTTGTTGTTGTTGTCGAATTCTTGATCCACCTCCTCTTTCACGGCGGCGGAATTCGTCGACGACGGGGCGGCGGTCTCCGTGCTGGTTTCCTTCTGCTCGTCTTTCGGCTTCGGCGAGGTTTTGGCGGCGGCGGTTTTGGACGGCTGAGATCGCGTGGAGCCGGCCAGGGCGTTTCTCTGAGTGGGCCATGGGTGGTTGTGCTCCGACGTGTATGTAATCACCAGCATGTTCGGGTCGGTTCGGCTCCGCTCCACTTGCTTCCTCGCCGAACATCCCTTCGAACTACTACATCTGTAATAACCCCTACATTTTCCAAGAATAGCTCATTTGAAAATTAAAAAAAAAACTTCCCAAATTATTCATTAATACAATTAATTTGACTATATATAAAGAGCAGCTAAGTTGATAATTTAAAATTCTGAAGCAAAAAACTTGTCGAATTAATCATACAACCAGTTAATTTTATCATAATTATGTAATGATTAGTTTTATGTCAATTTATCAAAAGATCTAATATGAGAACTCAAACAAGGGTTTTTTTTTCTCTCTATGTGAGGAAAGAAAGGAAACTCGATTATACCTCGGATAGGGCGAACCCTTGATAGGTTTCTGCCCGTATTTTCGCCACGCCCAAAGATCGGAGGGCACGATTTCCCCGCTGGGCCGGCTGTTTGCGGGCGCCGGAGCCGGTATACAAACCACCTTCTTCGCCTGGCTTTTTCTGATCATTTTCATTGCATGAAAATAATTTAATTAAATAAAATCAGATGATTTTGTCACAAAATTACGATATAATGAAATGAATATATTTAATGATTGAAATGGTAACATATGATTTTGTGTGTGCAGTTTTCAGACATGATCAGTGGCCTTTTTATGATTCTCTTCTTTTCACTAAAAAAAGCCTAAAGTGGTGGAGAATTTGAAAGACTTGACACAAAAAATCTGTGTTTGTGGGATATGGCTCACAGTGGCATGGAAGAAAAAGTCAGATTTTCATGGTACTCGCAGAGATTCACTGACTTTAGATGAAAAAAAGAAAGAAGCTAATAATCTTGAGATCCTCAACATGTGATAGAGTGAGCTAAATTAATACAAAGACTTAAATTAATGAAAAGTCTTCCTGATTTCAATGGTGTTTTGGAGTTGTCATTAATTGCGTAATTAATGAATCCCTAATATTGGATTTGGATGTTAATTAAGAGAGCCATCATTTCAAGGAAAAGAAAATTCCCCACCTTCTCCTGATCCCCGCATTTCGCGGAGATGAGATCTGCAGGCTGCTTTCAATCAAGCAATTCCCTCTCGAGCTGTTGCTCGGGGAGATTAAAGCATGATGATCATTCGCCACTAACATCGGAGCCACCGCCGCCGCCGGAAAAGAATCGCACGGCGACAGTGGTATCGGCAGCTTCGCGGTGGGGGAGATCTGGAGCATCCTCGAGAAGATATTCGGAGGTCTCTTCATCTCCTTGTCGAGGCTAATTTTTTGACCTAGATTGCTATTTCCCCCAAATCTCATCCCGGCGGCGTCGCTAGGTTTGATCATGTCGAAGAATCCTGGCAGAGGCGGAGGAGGAGGAGGCGCGTGGATCAGCGGATCGCCGAGTTGCGCGAACGGATCGCCGAAATCGGCGGCCGAGAAGGCGATCGGATTGGTGGGAAACTGCCACTCCGGCGCGGCGGCGGGGGTTTCAGCTGGCGGATTGGCGCCGCCGGTGGCTCTGATTATGTCGGTTAGATCTCCTTGATTGTAATTCTCCATCCACTTTAGCAAGTCGCGGCTGCACATAATCGCTGCTGTCTCATTAGACTCCTTCGATTTGATCGCAGCAAATTAGAACGTGCAGTTTTTGATTGAAGCTTGCTGTTGTTGCAGAACTGAAAACCTAATTTAGGAAGTTGGCAACAAGAGAGATTAAGCTTTAGAGAGAGAGAGAAGAAAGTCGCTGACTTCAGTATATAAAACAGCTCTATTCCATACGCTACCTTGAAGAAAGAGAGATGGAGAAGGAAGAAATATTTTATTTAATTAGAGGGTTTTAACATTTAAGAAGGTTTGGATTATTTAATTAGTGGAAATGAAGACATCAAATGGGTCAAAATTGTGCAACTGTTTCTGTTAACTTAATTAATATGTTTATGTTGTTGAATCCTTGCCATCTCTATCCATCTAATTATCTTGGGCCACGCCTTTTGTTGTTTTGCAAAGTGTAAAAGCGTTTTAAAAATTATTCGATTAAATTAATGAGTTGTGGAAAAGGTCATTTTTTGGAATACAATTGTAATTGAAAAGTATATGGAGGCGGCAAGTAGTCGCAATTCGCGGAGAACGTTTCAATAAGGTTTTGTAACCAATTATTCTCTTTCGATTTCACCACTCAAGTATTCACCACAGTTGATAGTTGATACATGCATCTTCACCAAATTAAAGTAGAATGTATAAGTTGTAGTATAATTAGTGAAAAAATAGAAAATTCTAGGGTGTGGTGTTGAAAAAAACTTAACATGCATGCGTTAATGAGAATTAGGTCAGTCATACTACAATTTTAACAGGAACGAATTTTGAATTTGAAGCACGGCATGATGCAAGAGAAATTAAAGTTAAATATATCAAACCAAGGGAATTTAATAATCCTGATACTTAATGTAATAAACCCTATAAATAATAACGTCATCGATGATGATGCTAAATCATGAGCATTGGGTCGATTCTGATTCATCTACGTTTAAAAAATCAAAATGACAATTCATAAAGTTTCAATTTTTTTTATTTTTCCCGCGCACGTCGAAGATTTATTGCCAAATCGAAGTGGAAGGCTCTTTATATGTATTAATATTGATTACATTGATAATTAAGTAGTGGAAAGGACTAGCCAATGTGTTAATATGATGGCTTCACACGCACATATTCAGGTGTCAAGCCATTATGACATGTCTTGATGCAAGATTTGTGTGCTCATGTGCCCCAAATGTGCAAATTCGAGTGCTAGGTCTAGTTGCCTAGTCTGGGTGAGCAGGTGCTCAATATGCGAACGTTCATGTGTCTAGTCTGAGTAAAAGCTCTAGTTGCTCGAGTGTGTCAAACGCACACCACATAACGCCGAGTTTGTCAAACGTTTTGTTTATGTTGGCATTTCAAGTTTTCAGCTCAACTTCGATTTCATTGAAATTGTTCATTATGAAATACTATTGTTTTAAATGATGGTCAGACTTTAGGTTAATTACAACATAGTATTATTTTTAAAGGCTACTTTATGTTTTAATGTCACTTTTAACAATAATTTAACAGTTTCAATAAACTTGTCACAATATGAGAAGATAAAATAAAATAACCAGAACTAATGTGAACAAAAGAAGACGAATAAAATTTCAATATTACAAAGAACCGAAAATGTGTTTATTTTAATTCATCTTCTTATTTGCTACAACATGAAGTATGATTCTTTAGGGAATTAATTATTAACTTCCATCAATGTTCTAAAAATGTCCCATACAAAGATTTTAAAATTTAAATAACAATCCAAATTAAATTTTCAATTTTTCTTTCTGATTTATATATGGACAAAAATAAAATTTAATTGTCAAATCATGTATAGCTCACCATTTTCTATGTAGTACACAAGACCAATTAGGTCACCCGCAACACGTCACGCGGGTGGCCCGAGTCACATTACGGAGGGACGAGACAAGCGCGGGACGCGTTGCAGCGTCCCGGCCAGTCACCAACCCGTCCCCAGCACGTCACGCATTCCGTCCCTCCGAGACGCGGCACAGGACGACTCGCCACGCACTCCCAGGCCATGCGTGACTCCCACTCGCCGGCCCATGAGTGGGATTCGTCACGCTGACGCAATAAATCATTTTTTTTAATTTGAATTAAAATAAAATAAAAATAAAAATAAAAAATTGGCAAACGGTAATGTTACCATTTTTATAGCCGTTTCCAAATTTTTATTTTTAATTTTTTTACTCTATAAATACTCCTAATTCATCCTCATTTCACACACAACTACACATCTATTCTTCTCAAATCATCTTCATTTCCTCTCCAATTTGGTTGGAAATAAAAATAAAAAATGAAATTGAATGAATAGTAATTTAAAGGAGGGTTAAGGGACGAAGGGTTGCAGGTTCCGTCCCTTAGTTAAGAGATGGAGTAAAAAAGTACAGTGGGGCCAGTGAATAATAATTTAAGGGTTTAGTAACATTCCTTAAAAAAAGCAATAATTATACATAGAATAAATGCATACGTATACACACACATCAGCTGGTGTATACACACACACAAGGTGTGTATATGTGTATGAGTGTGAACGAGTATATGTATATATACAGTGAAAAGTAAAAGTGGGCACATGCAGAGGTGGCTGTTGATTAGAGTATGCTTCAAAATTGGGAAAAATTTAAAGGGCCTATTGGCATCGAACACGTCATCGGCCTCTTTATTTTTGATGTGACGCCATCGAAATAATTAAACTCTCTCGCACGACTTAGCAACTTATTAATATATGGTCAATTTATTAACTACTTCTATACTATATATCCCAATTTATCCAATATTGTCAAATTATATCCAGAATTATAGAAATTTGTTATCTTAATACGTACCCTATTCTCAAAATTATACTCCCTCCGTTCTCTATTATTATCACTCTTTTCTATTTCGATCTGTTCCTCAATAATTGTCACACTTCATTTTTACCATAAATGGTAAGCAGGTCACAAATTCCACTAACTCACTTCACTCACATTTTATTATATAACCAATATAAGATAGTGAGTCTCACATTCTACTAACTTTTTCAACCAACTTTTCTTTACATTTCTTAAAACTCGCGTCCAGTCAAAGAGTGACAATTAATCGGGGACGGAGGGAGTACAAATTTCTTGGTAATCCGTACATGGTAAAGTTGAGTACGTAGCTTGAGTATTTAGCATGGGATGTATTTAAATATTTTTATTTGGTTAAATACCGAAAATAGAAGTTTTTGCACCAAGAAATGTTACAACGTCACGTTTTGATGAAAATTAGTAAAGAAAGTGTAGATTTGACATCCAACAATTAGTTCAAATTCAAAAATTAGCAGAGTCGGATTATGTAATGTGAGTAGATACTTAAGTATATTCGATTGTTTAATTCGTAATTAATGATAAATTGCTATTTATAGATCGTACATGGACAAGGTCATGTGGAAGTGAAGATTATGATACGGCGTTCTGTAACGAATATTAATTTCAGCACATGGAGTGGGGAATTTAAGAATGCTCCAATTGGTGGGTAAATTGTATTTTTAATCTAGTGCCAATTAACTACGAGAGTTACTAGATTTACATCTTGTGAAAATTTTAGACTTTAATATGCACTCTAATAAATGAAAGACAACTGAGATAGAATTTATAGATTGGATGACTTCTTTTTTCAAACTATTTAGTTTTTGGAATAATTTCTCATACATATTTTGTGTACAATATTGATGCTTTTTTGTCAAGAGTTTAAATAGCTCAGATTAGTGGTATGTAGAATACAGACAATTGTAATCAACAAGAACATTTGAGAGCCGATTTGATGAAACGGTTTGACAAAAAACTAATCGCAACCAATGAGAATTCAGAATGGTAGCCCAGTGAAGGAACAACCGTGACAAACGATAACGTGCAAGATAAATGAAAAAAAAAATCGAAATAAATTCATGGAATCCAATGAGGACATTTGCAATATTTTTCTAGGTGTCGAGGGCAATTATGGTAGTTCAGTTTCTTCAATTCATTAATCACAAACAACAAAACTTAATAATTCATGAGATAGTAAAATTATAAAGAGGGTCTTTATTTGAAAGATTTGTGGTGGTCCATCTCCAAAACACCCTAGTGTTCTTCTTTTTTAGTGTTTTCGAATCATTGTTTAATTTTGGGTAGAGACAACACATAACCCATGTTCGTGCATCAAACAAAATACCCACAAAAAAACAAATTTAAGACTGGGATTCTCTGACATGGAATTTGTCCTCTTAAATTTTTTATTTTCTCAAAACCCCCCTAAGTTGAAGCATCCTTCCATGTGATAATTAATCATTATTTAATCCCTATTTGTTAATCAATTGTTAGTACTTAACAATTAATTGAAGCCGTGACTCACCCCTAATTACGACAAATTCTACCCCCCTCGATGCTTACGGCTCATTATTTATTTGATTATCATCCGATTTTATTAATTAGACATTTGTGATCAAAGTCGTGCTTAATTAATTATTAGTGAGTCCTCAAAAGTCTTCTTTTGGTGTCGATCGGTCGGCACGCGAGACACTTGCTCCACCGGCAGCTACCGTCTTACGTCACCAGCCACCTTCATCATCACCGTCGATCTTCCCGTTTTGTACACGTGGATGGCCCCGATTTTATTTGGTATAATTGAGATTTTTCTTAATTATACTGCCTTTTGTTCCCGCAAGAGTCGTGTTTAATCTCAAATAATATTTAATGTGATTTAAACATATAATTTGTTTATGTTATTTACTTGTTTATGATATATTTTGAAAGCTGTTAGTTAGGGTGTTATTGGTTGGATGATATGTAAGGAATTTTTATATAGTTCTGAACAGAGATGAATTTTGCAATCACTAAAATTTATGGATCTCAAATCAAGATGAATCATTTCTTCAGTCCTATACACATTGATTATTAATTTATAATATGGGTGGGAGTTTAAAATCATTGTTGGACAAATTCAAGAATTTTCCTTTGATCACTTCATTCCAGTGAAGCATAAATGGAACAGTCAGCAGTTTATTAATTTAATAGATCAACTTGCAATTCTAGTTTAATAATTGTGAATAATTTCCAATGAGTTAATTAATTATTTTGCGAGGTGGGTGATTGGTGAAGTAAGGCTAGATAATATTTTAACTGCATGTTGTTCATCTCAAGAAGATAAGGACAATCCAACAATTAAGTATAAACGAAGAGATTAAAAACACATTGAATATAAGCTTAACAAAATAAAATTAATTCATAAAAATTTTCTAATTAATGAGGTAGTGATCCTACCGTTGATTTAGTGGATGAATAAATCATGACCGATCGATGATGAGATTTTCGATCATCTTTCTTATGTAAATCCTCTTCTCAATACTCATGGTTTTTAAATCTAGAACTAAATATGGTTCGATTTTAGTCAATTTGGCCAATTCAACTCATGATCATAAACGGCGATTTAGAGGCGGCGGCAATGGCGGTGGACTACATTCTCCGGTTCATTCGGGGCGGGCGCTATTGATCGAAGAAAAGCAAAGTTAGCATGTAAAAGAACGGAATCGGACAATCTCCAAAAGCATTTTTATTCCAAAATATAAAAAGTTAGTTATGTAATTTAAAATTCTAAAACTAAGCTAACGACCAATTTTTAATAAGTATCCACTATCTTTATAAGCTAGCTCAATATCTGCCTCTAAATGACAACTTTACTTCCATTACAAGAAAAATATTGCTCTAACTTTTCTATAGTTTTGGGGATTCATTACGAGATCTCACGCCCCTTTATTTGGATTTTAATGAAGCCACAGAGAAAGCAAAGGTCATATTTTATACAGAATAACAATAAAAATATAAAGAAACAAATTTATTTTAATTAACGTTGTCACGTTAGGGAAGCATGATCTATATAATTTCTGCACCATAGCCTATGATAATACGATAGAGGCCGGCATCGCTCATGCCCTAAATATTTGTTAATCTATTAATTGTAGTTTTCCTCGTCTAAAAACATGTCAACATGTCTATTAGAACCTAGCATTGTTTTTGGACCCGATTTTGAGGAATTCGATTTCCAATATTAGTGGTGGCTTTAGAAAATAAAACTCGTAATTCGTAAATTCGGGTACATTGGAAAAGGTCCTCGCCGGCATTAGAAGGTGAAAGCGGTGCAACAATAACGTATCTAGAATTTTAGATTTGTGGGTGCAAATTTTGCAGCAAATAAGTATATAACTAAAATTTACATTATGATATACACATAAAGCATGAGATCATGCATATACGAAAAACATCCTCAAATGATCAAGCATGTCTCGTATATTCTCTCATTCCAAGTTTATAAGTTGATTTCACTAATTGAATTTTATCTTGAAATGAATTTTGAACTAACACAAATTAAAATAATAAATATGTATTTATATTTTGTACAGATGCTAAATATAAACACAAAACCCAATAATTTATCATTGTCAATTTTTGCAAATGGTTACAAATAAGAGAAATAGCAGGATTGGGCTTAAAATTTAATTAGTTGTTGGGCCACAAGGGTTTTAGGGGCAAGATGACAATCAAGGATATATTAATATTAATAACAATAAAATTAGAAAAATTACTACTCCTACTATATTTTGGGTACAGTTATGCCCTTTGGAAGTGGAATGTGGGCCCTCTGTAACATCATTTTTCTTGTAGTACTTGGTTATGTTGATATATTTGTTGTTATTATAAGTAGTAGTAGTAATTTCTTTTGTCCAAATATGGTTCGATAACTTGCGATGCTGATCGCTATATTAATTTATTGCGCAATCAATTATAACTTATAAGTACTAATTTTAAAATCAATCCGTTAAAATTCTAGAGTCTATTGGGTTTATAACTTTGTATAAAGATTATGATTGGAATTTGAAGAAAAAAGCGATTTTATAACATGTTTGTTCATTGCACGTCGACCACTCGACTCGACTGATTCATTAGTTGGCTAGCATTGTCGAATGACATACATAAAGTTAAAAATGTCTTGTAATTTCTCTCACCTTCCAAATTTTCTGCCACGAACATCTGTTACAGACGTACTCCGTAACGTGACCGGTAACTGACTTCTCGTGGAGAAGCAGCGATTAATCCTTCGACGAGCTCGAAGGACGGATCGCGAATTTGCTGATTCACGGACGTCTTCCGTTCACAACAAAGAGAAAACGATAATATTCTTGTAGCACACATTAGGTCTAGGAAAATATTTCATTCATTGATTGATTTAAATGATAACAATACCTCATATTTATAATACTAGAATACTATTACCCTAACTTATCAAACAAGAAACAAATATCTAAACATATAATAGAAAGATACGGTGAATCAAAAGATAATTACATAATTGGGATTTCCTAAGATATGGGATCGTATCAACTCCCCCACGGTTAAAATCCACATTGTCCTCAAGTTGGAAACCACGAAGTAATGACGAGAGTTGAAAGCAAAAGCTTTGGCAAGGTGTCTCCTCCTGGATCAAACGCACACCAAACAGTTGAACGTCTCCCTTCATCACATCCATAAAAAACCAACAAAGGAGACCCAATGTGGTCAGCAAAATTCCACGCCACAACGACAAGCTTGTCCACGCCTCCAAGAATGTTAGAATCTAGCGTGTCCTTGCGCGGAGGGATCAACCTTGCATCGGTATCGAGCGATGTTGATCGATGATTCATACTTGTAACATCACTGATATTCAAATCCACATAGACACCAGCAATTATGCGCAAGCCGGTGTAAACACCATATCTGTTCTTGCCCCAACAATTCTCAACAATAGATTTGGATTGCAGTTGAACAACAGTGAATGAGGCGATGACCTTCGGCACTTCCACAGTGGAATCGTCCTCCTCTACATCGTCTAACAATGCCTCTTCCTCATTCACTTTACTCATATCGGGGCTGCGCGGTAGGTAGATTTCCACAAAATATGAAACTCGCTGGTCTTCGGGTCTGTCATCTATACCTTCCCTAGGTCCATGATTCTCATTAGGCAATCTAATGGCAACATTTGATACAACTCCTGTATCCGAACTGTCGGCATCACGATCCTTGGTTTTCTTTGTTGCTCTCTCTAATACAGAGTCCTCAAAATCACCAAGCTCCTCTTCGCCCGTACCACGATCATAAACGCAGTCGAAAACTCTGGCTTCCACACAGGAATATGCAATCTTCTCATCTAAACTCGAGGAATCAGAAGTTCCATATCCTTCTTGCTCCCTCAATCCAACACTAACTTGGTAATCTGGTTCACACCGACTCCCAAGTGAACAAAGACCAGAAGTAGCTTTCTTCTTCGTCGCTGAACTTGACATTGAGCACTCAATATACCTATTATGAGAGAGAGAGACGATCTTCTCCCCCAACATAGATCATCACTTCCAAATCTCTCAAAAGATATATCGTCTGTCGGGTATCCCTGCTGCGTGCGCAATCCAGACGGGTCCCAACAGGTAGGCGAGCGCGAAGGCTGGTGCGAGGTCTGATTGGTCACACGCGCGGACTGATAGTATAGGTCCCACGGCCGGAGGCTCAAGCGCGGTGGCTGGTCGGAGTACGGGTCATGCAGAAAAATGTGAGAACAGTATCAAAATTGAAAAACCAAATTATAATGTGAGAATAGTATCAAAATTACTATCTCCAAAATAGATTAAAATATATATATATATAAAAAGGGTATCAAAATTAATTCTACTTCAGAGTACTCCCTCCGTCCTAAAAAAGTGCTCTATTTTGCCATTTTTGTCCGTCACACAATAAGAATCATATTTTATTTTTTACCATAAATGATAAGTAAGCTCCACGTCCCACTAACTTATTTTACTCACATTTTATTATAAAATTAATATATATAAATCAGATCCATATTCAATTTCTCAATTTATGCATGTCATCCTTGATCAGGAGTCATGCTAATCTTCTCTGTATCGTTCCACTAACTTATTCAACTCTCTTTTCTTTATACTCCCCCAATTCCATTATGAGGGAGACTTTTCTTTTCTGTCATTATTTTGCGAAATTGATAATAAATAGTTAGAGTGGAGAAAAAGTAATATTAAGTAAGAGAATAGTATAGATACGACTCTCTTCTATATTATTCTCTCGCTTATTTCACTTTATCTCCACCTTAACTATTTATTATCATCTTCGCAAACCAACGACCGAAAAGAAACGTCTCACTCATAGTTGGACAAATGGAGTACTCCATATTTTTTTAAAATTCGTGTTCAAATTAATTAAAACTCTTATGGAAGGAAGGAGTGAGTAGTAGATACTTTTACTTTGTAACTGAATAAGAGCATCCGCAATAGCGGAAGTCTGACCGGCGTGCCGGTCGTCCGTCTCGGACGTCTGCTATTGCATCAAATGAGGCCGACGCGGACGTCCCCGACGGATGAGAGGTCGTCCGTCGATTTCCGCGGACGTCCGCCCCGACGTCCGCTATTGCGGCGTGACGACGGACGTCCCATTTTTCTGAATTTAAAAAAAAACTCTACATATACGGCTCGTTGCACTTCGTTTCATTCGCAACACTTGTATTGACGAGTTTCTATCTCTCTACTTTCATTTCTTTTGAAGATAAATGGAGCACGACCGTTGTTCTCCCGCTACGAGCGAGTTACAAACGCAGACGTTCCCCATTAGAGGTGGGGAAACGCCGGCGAAACTGCAGGGATGCCCGGGATTATGCCCGGAATGGCGGCGATGATGTCCCAAATGCCAGCGATGATGGGCGGGTACTATAATATGTACCCTTGGGCGGGTGGGATGGTGCCCCAAATGCCGGGGGTGAGTAGAGAGATGGTGCCCCAAATACAGGGGTAAGTGGAGGGATGGTGCCCCAAATGCCGGAGATGATACCGGGTATGGTGATGCCCGGGATGGTGCATGGGGTAGCAGAATGTGGGTCTCCTAATCACCTGGGGACAACATGTATCACCCCTACGTGGATTTATTGTGTAGTAACAGTACTCAACTGGAGACTCAATTCACCGGCAATGAGTATAGTCGAGGATCCCTACATCGGGGTTAACCAGACTATCGACAGGATGTGGTGTCGTATTAGCCAGAACTACATCAAATTTAGCCCGCCAGGTGGGAAGCCTCACGGTGGAGAGCAATGCCTGAAATAGTGGTAGCGGCTGAGGATACAATTCACCTGATTTACCGGCATCTACCAAAACAACGTCCGTACGACAACCAGTAGCATGTCCATGGAGGACGTGAAGAGTTTGTCCATGCACCAGTTCATCGACAAGAAGAAGAATTTCGGCGCCTTCAAATACTAGGATGTCTATCTTGTGCTGCATGATTCCGCCAAGTTTCGTGCGGGTGTTGAAGCTGGCTGGCCGAAGCGGACGAAGCTCAACTCCTCCGGCGAGTACAGCAGTGTCGGTTCCCACGACCTCCTCGAAGCCGCCGCGGATGTTCCGACCCCTCCATCGTTTTCCCGCCTCCGTCGCCCGGTTGGGCAAAAGACCGCGATGCCGGCGGTTAGGGGAAGCGCCAGCGGGTCCCATGAGGTCCAATCGGCAGCTCCAGCTCCAGGTCCTACCGAGGACAGTGCCGAACTCACCCACCTTGCCCGCATGCAGCACAATCATGTTTTGCTAGAGACCATAGAAAAGTGGCATGCGGCGACTGACCTCTTATACAAGGAGATGTTGAAGGGGGTCATCGACAGTATGAGGCGCCAGTTGGGTCAACCACCCCTTCCCGGGAGTGACGGCTGTGACGGCGGGTCTGGCCAAGGGTACGGCGAGGAGTGAGTCGGGGGTTGCGTGTGTTGAAGCTTTGGGATGTTTTTTTTAACTATATATTTTTTTGAACTATGTAATTTTTTTAATTATATATATATTTTTTAATAAAATGATTCCATTTTCCCCATATTCGTATTGAAATTTTAATTTCGCAAAATTGCATATTTGTAAATTTGTGAATTTTAATTACCGGGATGTCCACAGGGATGTCCGCTGTTATGGAGTGGAATGTCCTTATGATATGACAGTGCTATGGAATGTCCTTATGACGTGACATGAGGTGTTTTAGGATGTCCGCTGGGATATCTGCCGGGACATCCGTCCGGACGGTGGATGCTCTAAATTATGCTCTAAGTAGAGAAAAATAGCTGAGCTTCCGGATTGAGATGCCACGTCACGTGCGGTCCACGTGGACGAACCGTTTCCCGGTGAAGCACCGCCAAATGGCAACGGTTAGCATTCATTCCGAGTCCGAAGGCCTTCCTCTCTTCTTCCCTCTTGGTGAGGCGGAATTCTCGATTTCCCCCCAACTTTTCAAATCCCTCCAGATTCCTCCATTTCTCCTCCGATTCAATCTCCCATGGGATCTCCCGACAAATCCGCTCGCATTCCCGATGACGCCAGGAAGATTCTCGTGCGCATGGCGGCGGAGTGGCGCGACATCGTCGATCCGCAGGCGCTGCAGGTGGTCCCGCTCAAGGGAGCCATGACGAACGAGGTCTACCAGATCAAGTGGATTAGGAATTCCAGCCCTGAGGAGCCGCTGCCGAGATCGAAGAAAGTGCTGGTCAGGATTTACGGCGCCGGTGTGGATGTGTTCTTCGATCGTGGGAATGAGATACGCACGTTTGAGTTCGTGTCGAAGCAAGGCCAGGGGCCTAGGCTGCTCGGACGGTTCGCTAATGGCCGTGTTGAGGAGTTCATTCACGCTCGGGTAATTAATCGCTACTATATGAATTTTTGCTTCAATTTGTTTGTTGGTGGAGATCAACTGTAATTGAAGCTGTAGAGTCGAATCCTGGACTCTGTTACGTTGGCAGAAGGTTTGAATTTGGTATGTGTTTATGCTGGAGAGCCTGATGAAACTTGTCGAGTCTTCTTGCTGTTTTGACTAATCTAGTATATTTGGTTTAATTAATCGAATTGCGAAAGCAAATGAACGATCTCTTTAGATGTTTAATTTCACTCAGAAATTTGAATTCGGCAGCTGTTTATACTGGAAGACTGATGAAACTTGATTTAGTCTTCTTGCTGTTTCAATGAATTTTGTATCTGTTGTTTAATTAATCGAATTTTAAATGAACAATCTCCATAGATGTCTAAACTAAACTTGTAAATAAATTGCCGGATTTTCAGACACTTTCTGCCGCTGATTTGCGTGATCCTGAAATATCTGCTATAATAGCTTCTAAAATGAAAGAATTTCATGACCTGGATATGCCTGGATCTAAGAAGATCGTCCTCTGGGATAGACTGAGGTGCGCCCTTTTCTCTCTGACAATTTCTTTCTCTGTATAAAGAGTGATATTTCATAGTAACTCCTATGCACTACTTGTGATTCGATTGCTTACATGAGGTTTTATGCGATAATGTTTCAGAAAATGGATTACGGAAGCCAAACGTGTTTCATCGCCTCAAGAAGCCAAGGAATTTCGTTTAGGGGACCTGGAAGCTGAAATATCGGCTCTGGAGAAGAAACTCTATACCAATGATCGTATAGGATTCTGCCACAATGATTTGCAATATGGTAACATAATGATGGATGAAGAAACCAGATCGATAACCATAATTGTGAGTTTTAAGCTATGCCTTTTATGGCGTTAGTGGAGATCGATCTTAAATAATGTTCAAATGCTTAAATTCCTTCTTCTAATGATGTAAATTCCATAGGCTATAGGACGATATATGCAGAAGCAGAGTTAGTTAAGGAAGATGTTGATGTTTGGGAACTTGTAGGTTAACTTAAGCTTTTAGTTGGCCGTGGGTTCTTTGAGAGATGTGCTCTTCTCTGTACATGACTATGTGGTTGAGTGACTGATAGGACGGTGATGGGCCGACAGGTATCCTAGTGGACTTTGGTTGACATAGGTCAGTAATGAAAATGTTTTCATCCAGTAGGACTTGATCTTATGGAGCTATTGCTTAATATGCTCCAGTAGTGCAAGCGTAGCTCCTACGTCTATCATTTCACCACCTGCATAGTTTTCAACTAGAGGCAACTCGGTCCTTAACTACATTAACTGGTAGCCCAAGTCAAGCTGCATTAGTATATGAAATACAGACTTACAGTACACACCTGAATATATAGTTATTCTTTGAAGCCACAGATTTACGATTCTGATATACTAGCATTTTGCATTCATTGTGGTTTCCAAGTAGTTATTTTTGATCGGATACCTTGTTATGTTTAAATGTAGTGAGATACACATATGACTCTGTGATAAGCTCAATGAAATGAAGATGGTTCTTTGGTTTCACATGTACTTTCTTCTGATCACAGTTATCTTGTGTTGGTCCACAGGATTATGAATACGCAAGCTACAACCCTATGTCCTTTGACATTGCAAATCATTTTTGTGAGATGGCTGCTGACTATCATACTGAAACCCCTCATGTCTTGGACTACAATAAATATCCAGGTAGAGGATTTACTCTTCCCTTCAAATAATGCCTCATACTTCTCAACCTCCTTTAGTAATCGGGTAATTAAAATTCAGTTTGTCTTCTCATCCAGATCTGCAGGAGCGTGACAGATTCTTGCGTGTCTATCTGGCTGCCTCAGGTTGGTGGTTAATTTAATTTCCATTATATTTAAATTGCTTGTGGCAGTTCAACTCTATTGAGATGATGATTTCCTTTGGAGTCTCAATATTTGTAAGATGAGTAGAGAAAAGCTGTAGCTGTGGATGATTATAATATACTATTATTACCCTCTTCTTTCGTATTTGTTTGTCTGAAGTGCACGAACTTTGCTCCAGGAAAACAACCTAGAGACTCGGAGGTGAAGCAATTGAATCAAGAAGTGGAGAAGTATACTCTTGCTAGCCATCTTGTTTGGGGGTTATGGGGATTAATCTCGGTATGTGTTATCAATCTCGTATCATCATCATCATATCTCAAGTATTCTTGAGATCGAACAACTCACCTGTTTCTGACGATTGTCTTAGACTTTATAACAACTGTTTCGTGCTTGTGTGTTATGATCACAGGCGCATGTCAATGATATCGATTTTGACTACGTAGAGTATGCAAGACAAAGATTTCGAGCTTACTGGGCAAAGAAACGTGAAGTACTGGGAGATTCATAGTTGATGGCGAATTGTTCAGTTCTGATAAAAAGATGTATCATGATTGTCTGAGTATGTTTTTAAATGCTTTAGAACTGTGAATTGTATATCATTTGACATTTAGGATTTAGCTTATTGTGAAGGTATTTGTTGCCTACTTTTGAAATTGGATCTTGATGTAAATTAGATGTTGATATTAAGCGGGAGTGTCAGTTACGACATACGAAATTGAAATTTTAGTCTCTCAATTTTGTCACTCGTATACTTACAAGCCCTAATTAATGTAAAATATTAGCACTAAATGTTCATGAACTAAGTCTTAATATGGAGTGTATTCTAATTGTATGTATGTAGTTGTCGTGTACACATATTAAATTGATGATGTGGTTGAATTATGTGCCAAGTGTATTGTGAAAAATTGTACTAGTATTAGTAAAATTCATTGATGGTCTCATTCATGTAGAATTTTTGGGATGTTACATCGAATACAATTTAGCCAAAATTAGACCCGTGGTAAAATTGAAAATTATATTCAAATTTTTAGTTTTTACCATCCATTTTGATTTTAACAGATATTCTACCAAAATTCATAATTTTTACGCCCGATTTTGAAAGTTATTCGACCAAAATTCATGATTTCGAAGGGGATTTGTCTCAATCATATTCGTAATGCTTTTCTTCTCTTATTTCTTTTCCTCAGGTAGAGAAATAGAGAAAATAAAGAACTTTGCATGCTAAAAATATCGTTTTGATTCTTTTATTGCATGAATGATTTACTATCATTTTTATGTAACTTATGGTTTGGCGTCATTTTTATGTAACAAAATACCCTCTAGAAGAACCAAGTGAAAAAATAGCGAAAAAATGAGTTGATAGTAGTATAATATTTTTCAGAGAGTGCGAATATGAATGAGACTATTGATATAAATATTGCGGTTCAATTGGATTGAATCACTACTCCATAAATGAATTAACACATCTGGATCTCTTGATGAAGCCAACTAACATGGCGATGATTCTCTTCTCCCTCGCCCTCCTCCTCGTACCTCTCGCTGCCGCCGCCTATCCCCATTCAACCCCCTACCATCCCCCTTACCGCGGCAGCGAAGCAAGAAATGCCCCACCGCCACCACCTATCCCCATGCAACCCCCTCACCGAAACCCACCGCCGCCGCAGAAGGCCCGTCGCCACCACCCACCGCGGCGGCGGAGAATCAAGACACGCACCTCCGCAACATCCTGGACGCCCTTGTCGGCAGCGGCGACTACGGAGGGTGGGCCAACCTCCTATCCTCCGCCAACCCATCCGACCTCCCCTCACGCCACCTTCTTCGTCCCCGTCCCCTCCAACGACGCCATCTCCGCCCCCCTCCGCCTCAACGACCTCACCCGCCTCCCCTCCAACTCCATCCTCCTCACCCAAAACTCCCCGGATAGTTTCACCGTCGACGGATCCCACCTCACTCAGCCAGATATCTTCCTCAACTCCGCCTTCGCCGTGCATGGACTCCTTTTTTATTTGAATTTTCTTTAATTTGATCGCCCAGTTTCACATTTTCTTGATTTGTTATGTTGGTTTGAGATATCTTATCAAGACCAGCAACTTTTTATTATGATATGTTAGTTCAAATCGATAGAGAGAGATTAGTTATGGATAGTTAATTCAGTTAATTTGATAGCCTCATATTTGAAAATTAATTATAGAAGAAATGCAGCTTAAAATCATAATTCGAAATTCTTGAAATTGGATTTTGATGTGAAGCGGGAGTGTCAGTTATGATTTGTAAGTTAGTTAATTACTATAGGAAAAGGTTTGTAAGTTAGTTGAAATTGACATTTTAGTTCTTCAATTTTGTCGCTCTTAAATTTACAATTCCTGAGGAAAAATATTACTAGCACAAAAAGTTCATGCAATTATCTTACTAAAAAAACTATTGCATTATTTTGGGATATTTTTTGCCATTCTTGACTCGTTTTTCTTTCTTTCTACGTTTGACGAAATATTCTGGTTGCCTAGGTGTTTTGAATTCGACTATTTTTTACTTGAAATTCTCCCTTAAGAATATCAATAGGCTCAATTGGTTATCTCAATATCTCAATCATAATGATTTTCTACTTTTTTTACCAAGTAGAGAAACATAGAAAAGTAAGGACTTTGCATGCTAAAATATCGTTTTATTTCCTCTATTGCATGAAACTTACAATATAATGTTTTTTTGAGGATAGAACATGTTTGTAACATACGCACCATAACCTACTAATTATCTTACGTACATACGATTATAAGCATATAATGAATATATCCCTTTTTATCAAACCGGAACATAAAACGTAGTAACAAATTATGTATAGAAGATTAAAATGCTTCGACAATATATGCTTCACCCTATCTATTCTTAGATATACCTTACTGTATTTTAACTAAAATTCATTGACAAGACAAGAATCATGACAATTTCGAACTAAAGTAACTCAAAGTTATGTGAAAAAATATAAATAAAGAACATAGAGTTCCTTTTTACTAAAGAATTGATCTATAGAAAATAGCATTTGTATATTTCGGTACTCAATTATTTAAACAAATATTACAAGAGGTATTTGGACAGAGATATAATCACGTCTGATACCTTGACAAAGTTCGCGGATAAAAAAAAATGTTCCATCTATAAAATTTTATAAAATAAGTCCAATTTTGTTGATATACTAATTAATAATAAGATTAATTAAAGAAATTCAAATAAAAAAAGGATGCATTGGATAAATGTGGAAGAAATTAGAGAAACTCTGATATTTTAAGGACTAATTAAATTTGCATTTCTATTAAATTTCTCTCCTCCTCCCTCAGCCTCTTCTAGTAGCTCTCACTGCCGCCTCTGTCGCAGAAGCCCCGTCACCATACTAACCAAGCCCCAGACACACTCACTGCACACACGGTCTCGCACACACATTGCAGTGAGCATGTGTCTGTAATTTCTTCAAATTTAATTTCATATCAATTGTACTACCATTTTTATCAAACAAAAAAAATATGGATTGAATTCAAATTCTAGTCCGTAAAAGTATAATTCCTAGTCCTTGTACCGAACATACCCTTAATATGATCGCCCCAAATCACATTTTCTTGATTAGTTATGTTTTGAGATGACTTCACATTTTCTAGATTAGTTACGGTGTTTTTGACACATCAAGATCACCAATTTTTCATTATTATGTGATCTTAATTCAGAGAGAGAGATGAAGATTGCTAAAACTAAATTTTGCAACAGTGAAACAGTTGAACTTTTCTATGGTAATAAGATACATGTATGGTTTACAAGGTAATGTGCGTATCTATGGTAACAAGAAAAACAGTATTCCTAATAATATTCTTGATTGATCTTGATTTGATACTCCGTAATCTTCTCTTCTTTCTAACAATAAAATAATATATAAATAGACGTACAGATACAGTATCGCATTACAAGGTTATTTATATATAGTCATGTAACAAAATTTTATAAAATAAGTCTAATTTTGTTAAGAGGTTTATAATTAGAGAAAACTGACAAAAGTTGAAGGACTAAATATGCATTTCTATTAAATTAGTAGCACTATAAATACATGACCACCTCACCTCCCTCTTACTAAACTTGTTGAAGCCAACAAACATGGCTATTCTCTTTTCCCTCCGCCTCTTCCTAGTAGCTCTCATCGCCGTCGACGCCGCCACCACCCTCCGCCCAACCGCCGCCGCAGAAGCTCTCGCCATGCAACCCTCGCACCACCCACACCCTCACCGGCGGAGGCGAATCAAGACACGCGCCTCCGGAGCATCCCTGAAGCCGCCGCGTTAGCGCTGCGTCGAGGCAATAGGATGATCCGTGCGGAGAAGATGTACGTTGCCAGCCTTTCGAAGGCGAGTGATGATAAGAAGAAGAAGAAGAAAAAGAAGAAAGATAAGAACGCCGCTGCCCGGCGTTCTTGCGCTGGAATTTGGGCGGTTCTGATTTGTAATTTTTTTGTGTTTTTCATAGCCAATATTAGTTGAGGTTTTCACATATGAAAATGTGGCCCTATAGGAATTGGTTAGCCGTTTTTAGCCTATCTTCATTTTCGTAACATTTCTTCGATTCTATGAATTTAATCTCCCCGTTTCACATGATCATGTCAACAAGTATGGAACCAAAAATATAGAGAAATAGTAAATGAAAGAGAAATGGAATCCCATAAAATCTTAACTAATTAGAACTAAATCTCCTCAACCAAATACTACTAAA
>NW_024598708.1:0-24630 GCF_004379255.2 Salvia splendens
ATGCTTAAATCCAGACTGCAAAGTTAAGTTGAAAAAACAAAATCCTGATTTTATAGTTTTAACCTAGAGACGCCACTGGCAGAATATATAGTCAGGCCTGAAGATCAATTGACAGACTAATGATAATGAATCACGAATGCATTGAATACGGCTCATTAAAAAGGGAACTTTTCTCTATATCCACTTGCTAGTGAGCACCAAAAACAGCAAAGCACACTTATTAGTCTCGTATTATCACCTGGGAAATCACAAAGTCATAGTTTCCCTTAAAACGGTCTCTCAATTGATGCTCTGGTGTAGCCAAAAGCTTCTCTGTCCTTCCATTACTAATTCCTGAGGCAATGGCAACCATTGCTGTAGTATCAAAATTAACCAACTTGGCTTCAACATCCCTCCATGACTGATTCATTAATCCAACTTGAAGCTCCACTTCATCATCCAAAGAGCAGCACCAGCACTTCATTCCAGCAACAAGAGAACTTAAAGACAAGCCTGGATCAAAACCAGAGTGCTCGCAGCACTTATTACGCGAAACAGGACTACCCATCCTATTCTCACGGATATCTTTCTCCGGTTCAATTCCATCTTCCCCAACCTGTATTCTCACAGCACAAGCATCAGGAAACAATCTACCAAGCACTACATCAGTCCATTCCTCTTCCAGGTCCAACTCATGATAACATAGTGGCTCCATTTTCACATCCACGGCCTCAAATTCGCATCTAAGCTTCTGGTAAACATCGTCACCAAGGCCATTCGAAAAGAATAGCACGACCGATGATGGCCGGAGCGTTACAGGGGAGTGCGCGCAGCATCGACAACTAGCTGAATCTTTTTCCTCTCATCCCTTGTCCTTCTCAGAAGATCCGCCATTCCAGGAGATGCACCTAGGGTTTCTGCCGGAGACAATGAACCACACGGGATTCCCGTTCAGTGAGCAAACTACATCAACATAAACGCTAGACGATTTCGAAAATTCAATCGGCTTGCAGACGCGCGATACTCCGGTGACCGAGGGCTGCCGGAGCACATGAACCACCGCCTCTAAGTGTCCGATATTCAGACTGCCACATCAAATTAATAATATAAGCTAACTGTAGAACGAAATACAGAATAGATTATCAATGGAGGGGGATGTGCCTGAGAGGAGGAGAATTGAGATCAGAC
Source organism: Salvia splendens (assembly GCF_004379255.2). Taxonomy (NCBI): domain Eukaryota; kingdom Viridiplantae; phylum Streptophyta; class Magnoliopsida; order Lamiales; family Lamiaceae; genus Salvia; species Salvia splendens. Next base: position 1,168 of record NW_024598708.1, read on the forward strand.
GCCGCGGCGGCGAAATACGGTGGAGAAAAGTGAGCTCTGAGTTGATTAAACGGCATAGTGTGGTCTTCGACGAGGGAGAGAGCTTATTCCTTGGTATGTGCTGGAGTGATCGATGAGAGAATCGCACTTCTCTTGGCATCTTCCTCCGGCGAGGCGGGGCGGCGCGTGCTTTCTCCTCCATCTTCTCGATGCTCAATTTTCGCTATTTCGGTTTGTACAATATATTCCGAATATTTTGAATGTATTTTTTCTTTTTCTTTTTCTTTTTTGTTTTGAAATTATTTTCTGATTTGTTTAATTTGTTAAGTAGTGTAATGTAATACTTGGTGCATAGAGCGTAAATAATTAAAGAGTAAATCTCAGAGAAAAACACTATAGTGGACTGTAAAATTTGGTCAAATTTTAATCGACTCTACAACTTTAAAATCAGTCAAAAATTCTTAAATTTTAGACATTTTTTTAACTATTTCATAGCGAAAAATTTGCTTTAAATTACACTGACGTATAATTTTTTATTTATTGTACATTAAATATAATTTCATTAAAATTTTTTTGACGTTGGACAATTGGGACTTATTTTCAAATTCGTGAATGCATCAATGGAGTAATTTTTTCAACTATTATCCAACTTTAAAGTATATGTTGGTTAAAACATATGCAATGTTAGATATAAATTAGATTGATTGTAGTTCAATACTTGCCTTGTATGATCATAAAACTAGAGTAGTTCAATGTTAGATAAAAGTATTAGATTAATTAATGGAGTAGTTTTTTATTTATTATTGAGCGACAATTGACACACCTTCTTCGATTACATAATTCAATATTCACCAACTTCGATGATCATAAAATTAGATTCTTTACAACTCGAACCATATGTTATCCATGAGATGTAAAACCAATAAACTTGTTTTAGATCTTCTTAATAACGAAATTAACAGCAATGAAAATAGGTTAATCAGAACTTATATATCTACGAAAGAAAAGAGGCATTGGTGAAATTCGAACTTATCAAGCTGGAATTGAGTATAGAAAATGGTTGAAATTATTATGCTACCGTAGCATACTTGCACACATTGAGATCTACACTAAAATGTGAATTTTACAGAGCAAAACACCACATAATTCATAAATTGTGACAACCATTTTGGTCATGGCAATATCATCACCATCACCATCACCATCATCATCTACTCTTCTGTGCTTGTTGATTCCACGAAAGATCCACCTCGGGAAGCTGGTACTCATCCGGCTTGAGGGCCAGAGTGAAATCCGGCAGCGTTGGCGCTGTCTCCATTATCCTACAATAAATCACCATCGTCATTCAATCATCCTCGTTGATGAGTCAAGACGAGACGAGGGGGGCGGCCGACTTACTTGTCGTGGGAGTAAAGATCCTTGTTGATTCTCACTTTGCTACAAGTATCCTTTGGAATCTTTTCAGACAGAAACTTCATTGTTCCCCACAGAGGAGGATTCCTACACAGATTCATACACTTGTACAAAATAAAATAAAATAAAATAAAATAAAATGATTGATTTGAGCAAATGGAATGTGATGATTCTACCTAGATAGGGGTGTTGATGAGTGAAAAGCTTCACATGCTTTGTTGCTCTCTTTGAGGCACTCATCTGCTGCTTGCAGAGCAGCTACAGCCATTCCGTGAGACTTCTCTGTGTTCCCCTCGTCCAGAATCAGGCCGTGGTAGTAGTACGCTGCAGCCTGCACCCGAACAACCATCAATTGCTATAACAATTATCTAAACGAATCCCCATTCATTCGTAGTTAACATACCTTGCCTCGAGGTATTTCCACTTCACGAATAGCCTGTGCTTCTCTCCCACCCGTTCGCCAATGCAAGGTTCATTATGTTATCTTGTGCCTGCCATCACAGAAATCCCCATTATCTACGTGCCCAAAAGTAACGAGCCACTTACAATGCGAAAGAGGGAGTAACAGACGATACCTGTTGCCAGTATTTCACCATCTCGCAGGCAAGTCTTCGTTTCACAGCCAATGTTGCTTTAGTGCTGTCGATAGCGAGTCCAGCTGAATATCAACACCCTATTCAACGCACGAATTAGCTCCCACAAAAACAGATAAAACTTCATCGACTATAGTTTTTCACAGACGGGGCAACACAGACAGTGATTTCTGGGATATGTCATGTCCTAATTAAGCTAGAAATAGACGAGCAAATCATGGAAACGTGTGCTCTAATGTAGTACTCTACCTAGGCATTGTTATTAATCATCAAACATTATTAACTCCGAACCCTCGTGCCTTCCAAAAGTCCATGCTCAGTTATTATTAATTTGTTTAAAACCTGCAAAAATTTTCAGGTTTTATGCTCGGGAATCATGTACGATTCAGGCAACACAACCTCGGATGAACCTCAAGATGAAAGATCTATCTAAGCATTGGCCACAAGGCAGCAAACGAAACGAGATGAAGCCAATACCTGTCCAAGCGCTTGAAGGCAGAGTGCTCTTAGAACTCCTTCAGCAAGGTCTACCGGAAGATTCTCCTTAAGAACATAATGGCAAACAAGGATTTAATCGAGCAATTCTTGGATACGATCCAGAGTAATAATTAAAAGCGCACAAAATGATACCTTTGTTCGTCGGGCAATTGTGGGAGAACATGCCGGACGGCACAGTCAAGGTAACCAGCTGCCTTCAAGAAAACATCAACAGAAGATCGACGACTCTCTGTTGGAAAAGGACCACATTACAGAAGAACGAAAAAAGCTTTACACAAAGCACACAACTCTCATAGTAATGTTCTTAAACAATATTTATAAGGCATTGTATGATCATAACATATATGTCGGTATACGAATCATACAACAATAAACGAACAAAACATCAGTTTTTCATTGAAATGGTTTCAACATTACTTCACCTACAATGCAATTATGCAACAGCAAGCATTTCTAGATATGTTTATAAGCCCAAAAGTTGCATACCTTCTGATAGCTTGGGCTGATAACCATCGACTGACGTTCTTGGAAGGAGCAACAGGTTAGCTTGAGATAACGATAGCGTTGCCATCAAGTGCAAAACAGATAATACTTCATACCAAGCGCTACACATTGCCGTTTCCTGTAGACACAGACAAGGATAATGAGACGAACGGCTCAACAGAAAAAAAATTAAAGAACGATGTCCGTGAGGTTTTAGTTTGACCTCTGCTTCGTCTTCTTGATTGATCCAAACAAACTCTACTTTGTGTTGCAAGGGACTCCCTGCACAATGCAAACAAGTCACACTCGCCATAATTGGTAAAACAAGGGGATTAGCCAAGCAAAAGGCTTACCATCTTTAACCAATCCCAGAAGCACAGGCAGATAATCTTCTAGAGCGTGAAGGAGATCGCCCAGTGTCGAACCTCCTGCAAGAATCAGTCAGCTTATGCAACACCAACACGATATGAAAACAAAACGCAATATTAAGTTACTACTAACCATGCTGGGTTGCAGTTTTCCTTCTTGTTCTTGTGATCGTTGGAGCTTCTTGCCCGGCCATAACAACTATCCTCGTTCTAAGCGCAGAGAGGCGCTCCACCAAGCTTTTAGACAGGTGATCGCCCAGCGCCTCTGAGAAATTGGCGGGCTTAGGGATCCGTAAACCCGGAACAAACACAGCAACATCCCAATGTTCGCTGGCCTCCTCCGGTTCCCTCCCGTGTCCTTTTGAGTCGATTGAAAACATCCCATTTCTGATAATTTTATCAATCCGCCAACGGAAACAACCAACCCAGGGAGCCCTGTACAACAATTTCAAGAATTTGCACAGATTCACATCATGAGTCAAGACAACCAAAACCAAGAAAAGCAGCTGACAAAGTGTGTATAACTAACTAAGAGATGGAAATGTGCTTACAAATAATTCAGAAGCTGTGTGTCTTGGCAGATCCCTCTAGAAATTTCTGCATTGAAAAAAAATAAACAAAATGAAAAGGGAAGTGATATCATCAATGTCACAAGAGCCCCATGAAAGTGCTAGCTTTTTCAATGCGACCAACCTTGATTAAAAATCTAATCTTTGATTTAGGATTGGGTTTAAGCAAAAACGTTTCTCACTTTCTGGTATTTGACTCACGAGAGAAGCATTTTGAGTAAAGCATAACCATAAGCCATAATTCAGGAAGCAAGCTATCAGCACAAGCAAACTCATATTTATCCATAGTATTTGCCACAATTGAACCCAACAATCAGAAAGAATCCCACTTCAATCACAGCTGATTTCTAATTTCTAACCCAAAGATTCAATCTTTAGAGATAAAATCATACCTGAAGTGAAACAGAGCCCAGAAATTCCATCACACAAGAGAGATGATAGAAGGGAGGAAAAGATTGTGAAAATTTTCACTTTTTGGGATTGATTCTGCTATGGGATTTGGTGGAAAGAGTTGAAACCATCAAGAAAAGTCGAATCGAATCAACCCCAATTGAAACTAGACTCTGATTGAATTGAATTTGTGAGCCGCATATATCAACATCAATTACTATGAGGTAGAAAGAGAATATATATGTAAATACAGAGATAGAGAGAGAGAGACTTGCAAGTTTCAATGTGAAGCGTGGAGTGGAATTGTTGATAAGTAGTCGCAGCAAGCTAAGAGAGAGAGAGAGAGATTATTTTATAAAGAATTTGGAATGCAAACAACACAAAGATTTACTGAATATTTATAGTTAAAAACTTAAAAAGTAAACTGTAAAACACAAATGACAATGGGAAGAAGCTAAATTTGTGTTTTAATGGCGACGAGTGAGACCTTTTTTTGAAGGTCATAGTCCATCTCTTTTCTGTATTTTTCAGACAAAAATCTTTGTATGTGATTTAGCTTTTTTTTCTCTCTCCTAAATTTCTGAACGGCAAAACTACCTAACATGGAAATTGTTATCATCTAATGTAATAAACTAATCATTTTCCTCGAAAGTAGTAACTCTCTGATTATTGTCACTTGAACAAATCTATCTTGAACTTCTAATTTTCTGAATTTCTTTTTTATTTTAAATCAAGAAATCATTTTTATAATTGAGGAAAATCAGAAGATATGCTTGAATATGAGAATATCCAATACATTAGATTGGCACGAAACGGCGTGGAAGGGGTGCTAGAAAAGTAGAAATTAATCACATTTCCTAGTCCAAATTAAGGGTATTTATATCTCTATGTGCTCAACTTGAAAGTGGTCCAATTTTTATAGTAATGTAGGTTCTATGAATAGATTCAGTCACATACATTTTAGCATTAAAACCTTGGATCAAGTATTGGATTTTTCTTTATTATACTATATTAAAGAAACCGTCATTGAAATGTAGGCATATACTAGTAAAAGTGAATAAGAAGATGTACGAAGAATATAGCTAAACTGATGAAATGAGTAATAGGCGAGGTAAGTACTTAAGAGAGGCAAATGACCCACTCAAATATTTTCATATAGAGTTACAAATATAACAATATACATTTATTTACTTTAATATGTGTTGATTTAGTGGCTAATGTAGGAATATTTATTCCTATATGTGACCTATGTAGATATTGATTTAATATCAAAGGTCAAGTTCAACACATATCAGTTGAATTCTAACATGAAAGACGATTTCGTGATGGATCGGTTTCGATTAAAGAGTTAGAATCGGGTGTATTGATAACCCTCTTCTCTTGCCTTGAATAGATGATATAATGTATGTATATTAGTATGTGAATGAGGTAGAAAAACTGTAGGAAATCTGATAGTTATATGTGAACGGACATAATGCTTCGTGAAAGGTTGCATGTTGTCTATATAAACACATCAGATTTTACAGATAAATGGTTACAGAAATTACTACAGATTTCACATATAAAGATATACAGAAGAGTAAAATTCATATCAGATTCTTCTCTATCGAAAGAATCCGAAAAGCAAAGGCTAAAGAGACGATAATATCAACCGCAGCTTTAGGAGAAACATCAACTCGTGGAATTCCACCCTACATCAACTATAAGCTATGGATGGAGGTTGGTAAATCATCTCTTTGATGTGATATATGTTGTGGTTGAATTAACGCAAATCTAGGATGTGATTTCAGGAAAGAAATCGTTAAGAATTGGCTAACAGTTAATGCATGAGACCAAAGATCACAAGTTCAAATCGGAACCCTGAAAAAATTATATTTATAAATTTATAAAAAAAAGTACTCCTTTCGGCCCGCTTCAAGTGAGATGCTTCTTTAGGGCTCGAATTTTTAGAAGTGTTGTTTAGTGTTCAAATAAAGAGATAAAAGAAATTTGTTTTTTCCAAAAAAGAAATGTATTAGTTGAGACAATCTAAAAAAGAATATAAATAATTTAAATAGGACAAATGGAATACTTATTTAATTTACCAACTATATAACCCTCTTCAAATTCTCAAAATTTCTTCATACAATTTTTTCACCTCCCAAAATAATTTTATGGCTCCACCCAAAAATAAAGTAAAAAACCAGCATATTTTTCAAAAAAGGGATGAAATCAGCATATGAGCAAAATATATAAATAATACCCACACCATATAAACACATAAGTACTCCACATAAGATATGGTTTGGCAGTTAAATGCAATCTAGTCTACTCGAAATGAGTAGTTTATGACTTTATGGAAGCACCGTTAGATGCTGTTTTGACTTGTTTGGTTTTATTAAAGCATAGAAAAATGTTACTAATTGTTTAGTAAAGAATATTTGCAACAATCGTACGTTGGATTACTGTGGAATAATATAATTAAATCTGATTTTTATGTCTCCATGGATTCTAATTAATTAATATTGCAATTAGGTGAATTGCGACAAACCACCTGTTTTATTATTAGTTTATTATGCAATACAGCATATATAGGCAAGAATACAGTGGAAAATCATAATTTAGGGATGAATCACTATTACCAAAAACGACAATTGAACTACTACGTATTTTTTTTAGAAATAGTCACAATTTGTTCAATTGCTACAAACATTATGTTAACATGCGATAACACCGTTTGTGAGCATCGCTCTTATTTAATTGACATTTAGCGTTATTTATTGTATCTTGTATGTATATTTGATTCTAATACATTAAATTGACTTGCATAGAAAATTAACAAATCCAACTTTAATTTTCAAGTAACTTTGTAGTGGTACCTAAACATCAACAATTAATTATTTTCAAAATTATAATATCGTCGAAGGTTACAAAGTTCCCTTTCTATGTTAAATATGACCATAATATTAAAAATGATTAAAAGATAGGATGATAGCCCTTCCAGAAATTTAGAGTCCATTCTCGGTCGTCATTATTAATTGACTCCTCATGCAATAGTTTTGACCATATATTATTAATAATTCATATAATTAAAAGTAACAATATTAATTTGTTAATGGAACTATTAAGTGTTCTCTTGCAAACAATTTTGAAACCTTATTCTTCTAACTCTTTCCATTCCATTCATCTTAATGCACACACAATCACAAAAGAATAATAATAGTAGTACAAGATTTCTTTACTCAATTTGCCCAGGGCAACGCCAAATCGGGATTTTCACAATGTAATTTTCATACACCGAAACAAGGAGAAACAAGTATTTAAATACAATAGTAATATTCAAACCCTAGTCTATTAGGTTTTGTCGGAGCAAAAAAACGTAGAAGCGAATGGGCGATGTGCCGTGGGTGAGTTGGAGATTAGAGCAGAAGAACTCTGTAAATGTTTTGGATCATCATATTTATACTTGGTTTTCAGTACATTTAGGCTTTAAAATATCGGTAGGAAGTATAAATAAACAAAATATGATAAAATACATTTTATGACATTTTTTGTTATATAATTCTAAAATAGACGAATTATCTATTCTACCAAAGTACACATAATAATTCATAGTTAAGGTTTCACTTCATGTTGTACCATATGTTAATTGTGATGATTAAGTGCACAAACTATTACAATAAGTATTTCTACCTATAGTAGTCACATGTCTCATAAAGTTATTAAATTGACAGAACAACGATTGGTTCAAAATTTTGGCACGTACCTTGGATTTAGGTATTTCATGTGTACAATCATCTACATATATTATATACTCCATATAACAATAGCTTACACAGTGCATTGCAATTATAGGAAAACAAATAAGAGAGCTTGCATGTACTAAATAATAGAGATTGGCTCAATTAAGAACTATCTTAAAATAAATAAATAAAACTTAAGAGCTATTCAATTAAAAGTACAAAATATTTCAGTTGATTTGTATTGCCAATTTTTATTGATATGTTTTGTGTTGTCAACTAATAAATTCTCAAATTCATTTTAAAATACTCCTTAATGGAACCACTCGCCAAAATTATATATTTCCTCCATCCTATAAAAATAGCCTTATTTTCTATTTTGATATGTTCCAAAAATATAGTTCACTTACATTTTTTATAAGTTTTTCTGGTCCAATTTCCCACTAATGTACTTACATTTTTCTTTTCTATTTATCTCTTATTTTTACGAGTTTAACATTAAAACTCATACTCCCTCCGTCCGCCGTTAGGAGTCTCATAATCATTCCTTGATGGCACATGTTTTAAGAAATGGTAAGCAAAGTGAGTTGGAAAAAAGTTATTGAAATATGAGTCCTTGTATATATTAGTTTTAAATTAAACGTGAGTAGAATAAGTTGGTAAAATGTGAGACCTTATTACCATTTATGATAAAAGTGAATCGGGACTCCTATTTGCGGACGAACTAAAATAAAAAAATGGGACTACTATTCGCGGACGGAGGAAGTATCATCTCTAAACTTTATATTTTTCTGGGAGGAAAAGGGATACTATTCTCTCACAACTCAACTTTGCATTCGTACAATAATAACAATAAATACAGAGATATTTTCATCAAAAATCGGACTCAAATATTAAATCACAAAACCACCTTGCAATGATGGGAATGAAATGAGAATCCAAAATAATTGACCTAATTATTGCCGTTAATGCGAAGGCGAGTGGATTAGCTTGACACGTGTAGATATGGGTTGCCCGAGCAAATAAGAGTTGACTTTGTCTATGATTCAGCGCATACGTGTCCGGTAACGAGTGGCGCTCGGTGGCAGCTTCCAAAAAAAAGGCGGCAAAGGGATGGCCGTTTTCAGACAAGGGCTACGTCACTTGCTGTCCAAGCCGCCACCTGGCCACACGTTATAAATTATGCAGCCCCACCCAATCAGAAGCCGGATTAAGATATGGTGACGTCAGATTTTGGGGACACGTGTTGAGTGGAGGGAGTCTGGACGGCTAGATCCGACCGTGGTCGGGTTAGATTAGGTGACCTCAATTTGCCAAAAGGGGATGCATCATTTACTTTCTTCAAAATTCAAATGCCATGTTGCTATATTTAATTAATTAATTAAATATCTGGAATTAATTATGTCATTTTGTATTGTCGACTGCCCTAATCTTCTAATTAAGTTTATAGTGGGTAACGGTAATAATAACCGAAGTCAATTAAATTACTACTATAAATTTGCAAGAAGAAAAAAAAATTGGACTACTTTGCATGCATTCAAAATTTCTATATCGTGGTTTAACAATTTTGAAGAAAACTTCAATAAATACATATATTTTCTTCGTCTTTTACACAGCCGCTTTTACATATAAATGCGAATAAATAAATTACTCCCTCCATCCGCCATTAAATGTCTCATTTTTCCTTTGTCATCCGTCCGCCAATAAATATCTTATTTCACCTTTACTACATTTGGTAAGTGCACTCATTTCACTAACTCATTTCACTTACATTTTATTATAAAACCAATATATAAAAGTAGGTCTCACATTCCACTAACTTTTCCTATCAACTTTACTTTATAAAGTCAAACAATTTCTTAAAACTCGTGTTTGTCAGACATGTGACATTTAATCATGGAGGGGGGAGTATAACGGTAAAAATGTACTATTACAACAGTAATACAAAAAAATTAATCACTTATTCTTAATGAACATGTCAACTCGGCGATTTTAGACCAATTCAGCCTTTTATTGTTTTTTTGTCATATAATCATATGAGATGTGTTGGAAATATTCAGAAATGTTCGAAGGTGCTTCATTTTTGTCTTTGGGCTACCAAGATTTTTTGTTTTTCAGCCATGAATGATAAGACTTTTTAGGTCCCTGCAACAGCTAATAAATAGTCGGAGTTTGAGAATGAAAGACGTCCGAATTCACACAATAGGATTTCCAAAAGTTGAAATTTATTACTCTAAAACTTCATCAATTTTAACCAGGGGCGGACGCATAAATAAATAACTATAAGGGCTGTGATTTCTAAATTTTGTTTTAAAGTATATCTTTGAGTGTTTTAAATTATTTATAAGGGCTTTTACGTAATAATTTGCCTTAAATTTGGATAAATTATAAAAATTTATGAAAAAAAAAACTCAAAATACAATTTTAGTAAGGCTTTAGCCCTACCCATTTTATACATGGGTCCGCCCCTGATTTTAACGGAGCCTAGCACATTTGAAGTGCTTCTACATGCAATAATAAACTTGTTTATCTTTTGGAAATATTAAGTCAATTTTTGTAAATACTAGCGTGTCTCCTTTACTCGACTTGCGATCTTTTATTTCATTTTTCTTTCGTTTCCGGTTGTTTTTCCGGTTTCTTGCATTTAATTCAATACTAACTTCTATTTAATTAGAGACTTTTATATTTGACAATTATTCTATCTATATATTTAATAATAAACCAAGTTTATTGTATAGTTAGTTGAACGAATTGGTCCAATCAAATCCTAGAAAACGCGATCGATGTATCTTTGGCACGTAGGCTTTTTAAAAGTTAAACAACGCTTTCTTTGATGAGAGATCGAAAGTCCAATTATTGCTATCCGATATTTAACGACTTCTCACTTTCTTTGATAATAAGTTTCCTATACTTTATTTTTATAAAAGTGTTTTTTTGGTTCCACTTTTTATATCTAACAATCAAGTGTATGAGCTTTTAAACACTATCTTGCAAGATGACAATATTGGTTATCTAATTTACCCATTATAATTAGGATTCTATAATTTGGTTCACTATAATATGCGATCATCAAGTTACGTTTTTTTTTCTTCTCAACGCTTACATAGTTATATCTAAGACATAAATAGGTTTGACAATAAGTTAGACTTAACATACTTTGTATGTAAACATTTGGGCATATACTGCTAATTAGGCCCAGCTTTGTATTATTGTATAATAGAGGTTTTTAATTTATGAAGACTTAAGCTTGAATTTTGTGATATACAAGTTGTCAAGTTGAACTACGTATACAATTTCTTCTAAAAAAAGGCTTTAAAACGCGAAGAAATTAAAACTTGTACTTTCATCAAAAGATAAGGAAATACCTAGTACTAGTTTCTAATTTGTCTCACTCGGTAAAATATATTGTTTTGTACGCGAATAAAATAATTAAAAAAAATTAAAACTTTGTGATTTTACATTACACTTTTAATAGACAGATTAAAATTTGACCAAATTTCATAATCTAAATGCTCTTACTATTATCTATGGTATTAAAAAAGTAACTAGCATCTAAATAATACTAGTACTAACAAAGATCTATTACTAGCCTAGATCACTTAAATATTATCATGTGAAAATTTGAAAATATTAAATTTAATTGAAATGATTATAATATTAGAGCATCCACAGGGGCACCCTATATACCGCCACGTCAGCATTTTATCCTCCTGCCCTTCCACCTGCAGTGGGGCGCCCTAAGTATTTTCTTATATTTGAATACTTAAATAACTACAAAAATTGGGGAAAACCTTCATTTCATTTATAAAATTAATACATTACAATGCGAATTTTAAAAAAAAATGCAAACTCATCGACGGCGGTTACGGGCCCACACTTCTTCAACCATGTCATTCATGAGCTACGCATGGTCGTGTTGGTTGCGCATTGAGGCCTGTCTAGATAGAACCTCATTGAAGCCCGTCGGTAATCCTCGAGCGGGGGGCTCAGTCTTTGTGCTGGAGGAGCTAGATGCACTTTTGTCATCGGTCCAATCGATGATGCTCTCACCTTCATGTTCGACTATCATGTTGTGCAAGATTATGCACGCATACATGACATCGGCGAGGACTTCCTTGAACCAGAGACGGCACAGTCCTTTCACTATTGCCCACCGTGCTTGGAGCACACCAAATGCCCGCTCCACATCCTTCCCCGCCGCCTCCTGCTTTTGCACAAATAAAACTTTCTTCTCACCAATTGGGCAGTTGATCGTCTTTAGAAAAACAGGTCACCTTCGATATATGCCATCGGCCAAGTAGTACCCCATGTGGTATTGGCGCCTGTTGGCAGTGAACTCGATGGCCGGGCCGTTGCCATTGCATTGCTCGGTGAAGATGGTGAATGAGTTGAGGACGTTGATGTCGTTGTTCGACCCGGCTACACCGAAGTAAGCATGCCAGATCCAGAGCCGATGGTCAGCGACGGCTTCGAGGATCATCGTCGGGTGGCTGCCCTAGTATCCACTAGTGAATTGGCCTCTCCACGCCGTTGGACAATTCTTCCAAGCCCGGTGCATACAGTAGCATCTCAGGAAAGTCGTGCGCCGTCTCGTGCATTTTCATTAGGCCCTGGCAATCTACAGCTGTCGGCTTTCGAAATATGTGTCACTGTAGGCCTCCACAACTTCCCTATAAAATCTCTTCAGGCACTCGCACGCGGCCTGTTGTATCCCCGACGTGGAGGTACTCGTCGAACATGTCAGCGCTGGTGCCGTAGGCCAACTGACAAAGTGCAACTGTGTACTTCTGCAACGGCGTAAGTCCGGGTCTACCGATGCCATCTTCCCGATACTGGAAGTATTCATCACGTGACTCCAACGTCTGGATAATGCTGAGAAAAAGGTAACGAGACATTCTAAACCGGCGGCGGAAAACCATCGGTACCCACCGTGGTTGCTCGGCAAAATAGTCTGCAAATAGACGTTCGTGAGCTACGTCGTGTTCGCGTGGGACAAACGTCCGACGTCGAATAGACCTGCGGATCTGCTATGCCGCTGCCGCCTCCGCCTCCTCGCGTTGCATTATGGCTAAGCATTCTGCCATTGCGTTGTGCACGGCTGCATTTAAGGCTCGAGTCAAGGTCTAACTACTGTCCTCCGAGGAACTCCGGTCGTCGTCGTGGTTCATTTTAGTTTGTGAGAGATGGAGAAACGTAAGAGATGAGAGAAATGAGAGATGCGAGAAATGTTCGTATGAAAAATAGAATGACAATCGAGGTTTAAATAGACAAATTTCAAATTTTACAAAAAAAAAAAAACAAAAACGGGTTACATCGTCTGCGCCATCGTCCGCGACGCCCACAGTGGGCGGACGATGGCGCGGGCTATGCCCTATCGTCCGCACTTTGTCCGCGGACTAAGCGTAGGGCGCGGACGACGCATCGTCCGTCGTCCGCGGAGCCACAGTGGCGGACGATAGCGCGCCCGATGCATCGGGCGCGCTATCATTCGCCCCACTATGGATGCTCTTATTAATCCTTTATATGGTAATTATGTCATTCTCTACAATTACTCAATATTTCCATAATATGATTTATTTTTGGGAATACCACTTTTTCTAACATTAATTTATACTATTAGCTTATTTATTTTCATGTATATGTAAGACATATACAATACCATACTATAATAAGGAATGGTATGCTACATATCTTAGGTGAGCTTCTTATGTGAGCATCACTCTCGTTTAACGCATATTTAGCATTGTTCGTTTCGATTTATATATTTAGTTTGATTCTAATGTATTAAAAACTGTTATTGAAATTTTAATTTTACAAAATTCATAAATATCAAAGCTTGATTTGTTAATTTATTTGAATTTATAGAGAAAACGAGCAAATCGAGCTTATATGAGTGTTGTGAAATTAAAAATTCTAATAACATTTTTTAATACATTAGAATCAAACTAAGTATATAAATCGAAACGAACAATGTTAAATATGCGTTAAACGAGAATGACGCTCACATAAGGAGCTCACATAAAGTAGGTGCATATCATTTCTAATACGATAATATCATGCATGTTGATTGGTAAAATGATAGTTAAAAAATAACAATAACAAGATTCAAGACACGTTAATAAATTCAGTAGATTTGAATTGAAATTCAGATTTCCGATATTCCTAAGGCCAAATATAGAATTGTTTTAATATATTGAGTACTATTGTTATGACAAAATTTGAATTGAAATTCAGATTTCAGATATTACTGATTAATGCATTTAATTATAAATAGATTTCTTACCAAAATCGTTGCAAATTGCTAAATCGGACTTTATACGGGCTGATTTGAGCCCGCAAATTCGGCCCATCTATCCTTTTCAAAATCAAGCGCTCATTCCCCCCCCCCCCTTTCATCGTGAGCGGTAGAAGAGAGCCCTAAATCAATTCAAATTCCAATTTCCTTCAAATTCACTGCTAAAAGGTTCAAATTCTCAACGAATTGTGTTAACAGTTAAGAAAAATAGTCTAATTTCTGTTTGATTCAGGTCTCAGCTAAAAATTCATGGGAAAAACCATAGAAGAAACGTTTGCGCAAGATATGGCGGGAAAATGTTCCGGAATTTCTCCTTCTGAGACGCAAAATAAGGAAGGAATTGCTGAAATTCGTCCAGTTGAGGAGGATTTTTCGTCTCCGACGCCGGTGAAAAGGAAAGAGCAGCCGCGCATTCAAAGCAAAGATGAGCTGGCTCAGCTTCCAGAGAAGTGAGCTCAGTTGTTTATGCAGTTATTTTTCAAGTATTAATTTGATTAAAGTTAATTTTAAGCCATCAAATTGAGGAGAACGTGTTGTAATTGAATTTCTAGGTATGCGATATTATTGGAGTTTTTTGGGCGACTGATGAGTTCATTGAGGTTGCTAAATCTGCGTAAAAAGAGACCAACATTTCAGAACGTTAGGCGCCAAATTGAAATCTTGGCTGGAAGGTAAAGACTGCTACCTTCATTTACTCTTAGTTCTTGTTTCTGTGCTTATGGTTGATTTACAAAATAAAGCCATTTTTGTTCTGTTTGTCCTTCCATTTGAAGAATATTTAGTGACAATAGTGTGCATTGTGTGTAGAAGTGTAAGCGGACGCTACCAGAAAATCGATTATTCTTGTTCATTACATTTTCATAGTAGATGAACTTGTGTTCATATACTGTCGTTTCTGATATGATATGTTAGCATGCGTGTAATTTGCTAGCGTGCTTACTCTTGTATTCAACTTTTTGTGTGAAATATTTGTTTTTGGTGGAATGGAGTCTAACCCTTCCCTTCTACATTCTCTTGTTAGAAAATTCCTACCTAGTCATCTTGCGCAAATCAAATACATACTTCCTGAAGCAGTTCAAATTGATAAGATTCTCGTTCATGATGAGAAAACCAAGTGCATGAAGGTAGAGATGAATATCTGGTTGCTGTCTGATGTTGTAAAGCATCGTAATGAAGATGAATCTGTATATGTGGCTCTGAGCACTATTTTCTCTTCGAGGCTAAGAGACTTTAGTGCCAAACATCCTGAGGTAATTGTGTCTTTCCTTTTACATAATTTTTTTGGTAATTGGCAAATAGCGTTGTCACATTATTTAACTATCTCACATGCGGCTATGCTGAGCTTGTTTTACTATTTTGTAGCAGGTGTGTGATATCCCTGAAGCTGAACTACCAGATCCATTCAACGAAAAAAGATCCACCATTAAGGAATATTCGACCTCTCAGAATTTGCCAACTTTGTGCGAGACAGAGATGTTGAATTCATCTCATCTTCCCCCTTTTTTCCAACCACTCTTCTATCAGAAGACTGCTATTGCAGACATGGAAACAACTGACATCCCTTCACCTGTTAAATCTGCTAGTGAGGTTAATGAAGTGTTTGAAAGCGTGAGGTCATCTTCTGCCTCATATACCTCAGCTAACATGACTGAGACCACCCCTATGAAGCCTTTAGTTGGGAATGATGGTCTTACTGCTGTAACACCAGCACAGTCCACTCCACTGAGGCCAATTTCGTCGCTTATCTGCGATGATCAGAACAAGATGACTTCAAGCCATAAACAGTCCACTGCAAGTGCAAGAAAGCATTAAACTTTGCTAGCTTTAATGGCGAAGATACCTTGTTCTCCCACAAGCAAAAGCAAAAATCAGTTTGCCTGTCAGACCTTGCTCCCTTGATCCATCAAATATTCCAATCAGTGAAGTTTAATCCCATTACAAAAGCAGAACTTGTTCATAAAATTATCATGAACAGCCTTGAGTTTGATGATCACAGTAAGCATAGATTCCTATCATCTCTTGCCTTTTTCATACATCAATTCAGAAAATTCTGAGCTGTTCTGTGTTATGTTCAGGCGAGGTTGAAACACAAATGGAGAATCTTGAGAAGCTGGCCCCAGATTGGTTTTTTAAGAAAATGGCACCTAGTGGTGATCTTATGTACAAGTAAGTTCCCTTCTTTATGTTGAAGCCTCAAGATTTTCTCAATTCTTGTAATCTGTTTTATTGAATATGTTGAAGGAAAATATAATTTTCAACAAGAGCAATAAAACATCGTATACTATTACTAATGGGATCTCTTAACAAGATGAAGTGTATGTTAACATAGCTGCCTCTGCTAATCTGCAGTGTGAGGAAGGTTTCTGATCTGAAGTCAGTTTGTGAAAAAATTAATGCTATGTGATGAGAGGTTAGTTTTACTTTCTAATATGTTTATCGGTTATGTAACTTTGTAGTGACTTTTCTTTATACAGTTGCCCCTGATATTGTCTTCCTCACTCTCTTTGCAGTAGCTAATGAAATTGAGGGCATGATTTCTTTTGGTTTGCTATAGTGAATCAAATTGCTGCAGTCTTTCTATAACATGTAATATTGCTCTTGGCTTTAGTTCTAATATTCAAAATGACTGCTTTTGATTTTCATTTTCTTGTTACTACATTCTTGTACTAAGGTACTAGTTAATTCCACCAAAGACACATTGTATGATCAGAACAAAAACAAAGACAGTTTACTTATCCATAAAAAATCAGACTTTTCATTAAGTGTTGCTTTATTGAACAAACAAAACCACACTAGGATATTGTAACGTTGCTGCTCTCATAACCTAAGGCATCACCAAGAATCCTGGTAAGATAATCCAGCTGCTCGAATTCGCCTTGGAGTTCTTCCCACTGCAAATATACCACACAAAACCATATCAATATAAAACTCCTTGCATAAAGAAGCAGAAAACAATATCAACTTACATCTTGATGAGACACGGAGATGATCTTCCACCCGACTGCAGCAATGTAACGACGTTTGAGTATAGTATGCCCCAACGGCACTCCTGCAAAGAAACAAAGGTTCAAAATGCTGCAAATGAGACATCATTAATCAACACAACTACAACCACAGTCACACACCAGTATTCCTTGAGAAATGAGTCGGCCCATCGATTTCTAGAGCCACTTTCTTGTCAAGACAGACTGCATCCACCGTGTAGCCATCCACGCTATACTCCTTGATCCACTCCAACCCGGTGCTAACAAGGAGACGTAACACCTCCTTCTGAAATGAGGAAGTCACCTTCTGATTGAACTTCTTAGTTTTCCCCAGCCCTCGATTCTCCTCTCCAGTTCACTAGACAACGCTACCTCAAGCTCGGGTACTCCACTTTGAGGCACTGCATCACTAGGTGAAGCTGTGAAGCAAACACAACGTCTTCCCTATGCTGCTCGCTTATACTCCGCCCATCAAAATGGTTCAACGCTCTCCACACATGTGAAAAGAACACGCGATCCAATCTTCCCATAACTGCATATGACCAAGCTACATTACCAATCTGATCTCTGGTAAATTCCACTCTTAGAGGGACATCATTTCCAACTGTTTCTCTCTCATCAACAAGATTAGCTACCACAGAGCAACCGTCAAACGCCTTATCAAGCGAATCGAGCAAAGGGTCTGCAGCCTCGTTGAGTGAAGCAAAAGCCCACAAAACTTGGGCAATTTCTTGAGGCTGGAAAGTAGTGATCAAAACCGAAGCCCTCTTGCACAACTCTGCAAAGAGCTCCGGAGCAGAATGCTGCATAGAAGCGAAAGCTCCGGCCAAATTAGCAACATTCTGCGAATTCAGCTCGTCTACTTTAGCCACAGCCACCTCAGCCACCCTGTCCATTTCAGAAAGATAAAGAAGCTCCCCGCCAATCTTGGACAGCGCCCACGCAATGTTGGAAACCCCTTGACCCGAGCAGTCTGGCAGCGCGGCCATTGCCATCCCCACAAGCATGCTCATCTCCCTCCTCCGAGCAAATGCCAGCCTGTGGGTCCTCATCAGCGACACCTTCTCCATGTTCTTGGCAATCCGGTGCAGGGCCGTGGCGATGTTCAGAGGCGAAAGGGGCGAAGGGCTGAGCCCTTTGGCCACAGCCATGATCACCTCAGCTGTGGCCTCCAAAACTTCATCTGCAGTCTGAGCTTCCACTATCAGCTTGTTCAAGTTTATCTCTTTCCGGCGATCGGAAGGCCCCGAAAACTGCGAAAGCCTCTCGACAAACGTCTCCATTGTTCTCTCGCGCTTTTCCTCGAACATCCCACCTGCAATCTTGCTCACTGTTTGCCTGAGATGGCTAGCTTTATCCAAAGAGTCCAAATTAAAATTGAGAACATCGCCCTCATCCCCATCGCTCAAAAATTCATCATCATCATCATCATCATTATCAATTTTAGGCTGCTTTTTCTTCTTTTTCTTTTTCTTCTTCTTTTTGTCGCCGGTGACCATTCTCTCCATTTTGGCCGTCAATCCTCTAGCCTCGATAGATTTAAGAGCGACTTTTCTAGCCCTAACGCACCAATCCATGTCATCATTTTCTCGAATTAACCTAGAATTCGGCTGCTTCACCTTCTTTTTTGGGGATAAATTTCCGTGGGTTTTATCTCCCCGAGAAATTGCGCCTCCCAATTGGCTGAAGTAGCAATCGAATTGGAGCTCTTTTCTTCCTCTTCTTCTTCTGCTGCGCTATCAACTCTTCATCGGCGGCGGTCTCAACTGCTGAATGTTTACCCCTTTTGGTGAAGCTTATGCAGCAGGTCTTGAGAGAAAGGGAGCTCAATTGAGCTCTGGAATTAGTATTGGGAAGCAGAGGTTTGAAGGAAATCGGTTTAGTTGATGGGATTTGAAATTAGAGATGGAGTTTATGACGCGGAGGCTTCCAAAGTTTTCATTTTGTATAGCGGCGGTGGCGCTCGCAGCTGCACAGGATAAGAAAGAGTATAAAAAGGAAAACAAAATATAAAAGCCATTTTACTATCTAAATTTTTTAAAATACTAGTACTATAAATTTATTATTATTTGTTTAGCAATTTAAAATTTGAAAAAAAACTCTTAAGATAAAATGTTCGCGTGAAATAAAATTAAGATGAAATTGTTCATTAAATTTTTTATTTTCTCATGATATTATAACACGTTTCTGAAAATAGATGATACTCCCTCCGTCCCGCACTACTCGCACTTATTTCCTTTTTGGGCGTCCCAAGTTACTTGCACTCTTTCCATTTTTAGTAAAAAATTTCACCTACAGTCGTCATTTTTGACTTTCCTATACACTCATTCCTAATCTCCGTGCCGAAAAGGAAAGGAGCGAGTAGCCCGAGGACGGAGGGAGTAATAGTGAGTGATGAATTTAAAAGTGAAACGACGCCGAATTTATGGAATATATAGAAGATAGCTACTAGAATAGATGGAAAAAAGACAAATCTATAATTATGAAATGATAACGTTTGAACTACAGTAATTTGTTGTGTTGTGCTTTTTTAGTAGCCTAGATAATATATGAGTTATTGGGGTTTATATAAGTGTTTAGTAGGCCTCTGCAGCGAATAAATTTGTTTGTCAGTTAATTCATCGGCTAAAAAAATGGTTTAGCATCTCAGCCTAATATCTACAATTTAATCTTATTTATTTTAAAATTCATCTTAAATTACTAGTATTATTTTGTGTTATATTATCATGTCTATCAAACTAACAACTACACACTTCAAAATCAGGTACAAAGCTCGATATATGAAAGTCCATAAGAAACTCATCTTGAATAAAAACTCTACCAAGATAACCTTATGTCTAAAAAGTCCGTTGGAAACGATGAAAGATTAGGAAAGTCATCTTCAATAAAACTCTACATGATAACCGTATCTCCAAAGAGTCCACTAATGACTATGAGGGCTAGTTTGGTTGTCTGTTAGGAAATAAGAAGATAGCTAACATAAGATAGTATTTTCGGACCGAAAGTAAGATAGTGTTAAGATATTGTTTTTATGATGCTGTTTGGTTGTTAAGTTAGTCCCCAAAATTATACATGGATAGAAAGTTAAATGACAAAAATATGCAAAAGAATATGTACTTTCTAATTTTGAAAACTTTTTTTTCTCTTTAATAAGGTGGAATTCATTCTTCACTAACGATACTTTAATTACTTTTTCTCTGTACTTCTTTCTTACTTAACCAATTTTACATTAAAACCGTGTCAAACTCAAAGTGCATATTCTTTAGGAATGAATGGAGTATAAGTTAACATGTCTTACTTAGAGAAAGAAAGTTGCAATACAATCGTGTTGTTAGGGGGACAATATGTGTTGAACAAAATGAAATAAATGAATCCTATGTACGGAAGAAAGAGATGTAGAAATAGAAACAGCTTCCGAAATGAAGGGGACTAAACAGGAACAAGAGGGATCCACCGAAGAAGATCCTTCTCCTTCCTTTTTTTCGGAAGAAAAGGCGGATCCGAACAAAATCAATAAAACGGAAGAAATCCGAGTGAAAGGAAAGCAAAATGAATTCCACTTTCGATTTATAGAGACAGACTCTAAAAATAGACGCGTTTCTGAAGAGTCTTATCTAATGAATATCAACGAGAATCAGGAAAATGCAAGATTCAAAAACGGAAAATAAACTAATAAAAAAACGGATACACAAGAAAAATAGAAGAAAAGATAAGAAGAAATACGGCCACCCCCTAAATTTTTTATACTTTCTCCTACAAAGAAACTGATGATAATTGCTTTCTATTGTATGATAAATGTTAACTATGTTAGGTAATTGTATTTCACAAAAAGTTGACTTTGTTGCCCATCACTATTCGACCCCCACAAACCAAACCACAGCTATATTAAACATAGCATTTATGGCTTTAAATTTTTAGCTTTCAAAATAGAAAGTCACACCAAACCCTTTGTTTGATTGCTTCATTTTCTGGCTAGTACAAGAATAAAAGTATAAAAAATAAATAAAATAAGAATGGTCCATGATGACCATTATAGTCAAACTAATAATATTAAATAAACTAGTAGTATAAATTTCTAGGAAAACTTTGTACACATTGCATTTCATCAAACTCACACCTAAACCTTACAAAAATAATAATCTACCACACACATCAATCAAAAAAACAAAGTTCAATTTCTACAAATTGAAAAACTTGGTTCTTTTTTTTTCATTCTTTCAAACTCAATGTTGCAAGGAAATAGCCCTTCTAAGATTCACCACAGCCTTCTCATACCTCACAAATCCCATGAACCAAAACTCATACCCATCCTCAGTCACAATCTCTATATACTTGTGTGTTGGATTGTTCACATTCTCACTCTCATTTGCTGCCTTTATCTTCTTCATCGGAATCGAAACCTACAAACACCACAAAACTCTCTCATGCTCGAGTCCACTATGACACGATCTTTGAATTTAACGTTTGCAAGTAGTACCTTATAGGGATCCGAATGAGGCCTCCGGAGAAGGAGTGGACGGTGATGGACCGTTCGCTGCAGAAGGAGAGTTTTTTGTGTGGAGATGAAGAGAATGCCAGCAATTGGACCAGCAGTTGTGGAGAGATAACATTGGGATGCTTTGAGCAACTTTTCTCCCTCACTCACTCCAAATACGTCTCTGAATATATTCTCTCTGCCCCCTTTCTTTATTATCTTGGCTCCAACACTCAGCTTCCCCTTCACTGTTTCTGAGAATTTTGGCCCCATTTTCACTGCACCATTTTTCAAGATTATTGCTGCTATAAACCAACACCAACACCAACACATCCATCTATCTATCTATACATACATATATAATCCAATGACAAACATTATTCAAATTGATGAATGAAAAACCATTTTCAGCTCTTCTGATGCCAAGATTCAATAGTGAGTACATCAATTTACGGAATAAGTGCATTATTTGAGTTCGAATCCTATTAGGGGCCATAATTTGCATTTTTTAGTGCAATTAATCTGCATTCGATGTGAAATTAATTGAACTAAAAGAAATTGAAGGACTGTAAATGACTAAACCTTCAATTACACACACACACACATATGAATATATATGTACCATGTTCACGAACTCTGTAAGCAAAGCTGGTTCCTTTTCTGTCCAATTTCTTCTTCTGATTCCTCCCAGCTTCAGCTACCTCCCCATTTTCTGCAAATTTCAAGAGCTATTCATTTGACAAATCTTCATAAAAACACACACACACACAGTGACAAAATCATGCTAAAATTAGCATACCGGTAAAGGGAGCAGAGTGATCTGAAGAGGAGGGACTCCGAGAAGGCTCAGACAAGGAAGAAGATCTATCTAAGCTTGCCACAAAAGGGCTTGTCGGAAAACCATCTTCAAACTCACGATCCTTGGTTTTCTCCATCAAAGACTCAAACTTTCTGGCTGGGTTTATCAAAGATTCGATTTTTCTGCGCTGGGTTTGAGAAAACACGGAATGGGTGAGCTGATAAATTGCAGAGGAGAGAGAGAGAGGAGAGAGTTTGAGTTTTTAAGAGGAAAAATCGTGGCAAGTAGCGATAATTGAGATGTGGAATAATGGGCATGACATAAGCTGTCACTGTCTGAAGCCCCATAATTTACATTATTTTTTAAGATTCAAACATACAAACAAAAATACAGCTTCAAATATTCAATCATTTCTTATCTTTAGTCTACACTTTCCAATTAAGAAGTTTCCGTTGGCAGTTTTAGAAAAAACGTTTCTTGGAAATTTCCTTTAGTCAAATAAGGTTAGCAGTGACAAATAATTTATAAATTTAAGCTTTGTAGTCAATATTTATGAAAACAATTTTTTCCAATTCATGAAAATTTCACTAAAGGCAAGCTTATGAATTTTTTTTACCGAATTTTAAGTTTATGGAAAATATCAAATCATGTCAAAGCCTGTAGTTTTAGTCTTTTAGAGATCAATAATTTTATTTAATTTTATTCTTTATCATTTTTACACGATTTTTTAATTTAAACAATATTAATTTCATATTTAATTTTTTGTTTGTGTGTTTTACTAGAAGATTTCATATCCAAGTAATCATATTTATTCATTTATTTATATATTCTAAATGGAGTAAGATTTAGTGTGTTTAGCAAATATTTTAAATAGAAGATTTAGTAAAGTTAATTAGTCC
>NW_024598709.1:0-19750 GCF_004379255.2 Salvia splendens
CGCATATCTATCACCATATTTGACTTACGAGGCTTTTTTTTTTAATCATAGTTAACACAATTAAATCAACGTCGTTTTATACGTGACTTTTTATCCTACTTGTTATGAACTTAAAAAGTGGTTTAAAATTCCATAAAAGTATCACGTTTGCCCACGTAAAATAAGATTTTGATGAAAATATCTTATTTGGTTCAGTATGGGAAATACCAAACAAAGTGCAAGGTTTGTGATATTCTAAACCAATTTTAAAGTTCATGGGAAATACCAAATTTTAGACAAAGTTCATAGTTTTAGAAACCAATATCCCAAAATTCCAAACTTAAATGGTATACCAAATATTCTTATGGGCAAAAAGGCGTAGAAACTAACATACATTTGTAGTACAGAGTTATTAGTACTATCAAATACTCCCTCTGTTTCAAGATAACTGAGCACAAACTTTTCGGCACGGGATTTAAGGTTAAGGAAATGAGATTTTGTTAGTAAAGTGGAAAGTGAATAAAGTAAGAGAGGTAATAAAGTAGAGAGAAAAAGTAAGAGAGAGAATACCAAAAAAGGAAATGACTCACTTATCTTGAGACGTCCCAAAAAGGAATGTGAGTCGTTTATCTTGGGATGGAGAGAGTATTCTTAAAAGTAATATAGAAAGCTCTACCTTTGAATAATACTCCATATATTTATTTAATGAAATATTGAAAAAAAAACAATGTAGTTATTAATGGAAAATATTTATTTACAAAAAAAAAAAAATTAATTAGCAAGTTATATTAATATGATAAATAATGTAAAATACAATTAAAATAAAAATTTGCTGGCTGTGGGGTTCGAACCCACGCGCACTTATGTGCAGAAGATCTTAAGTCTCCCCCTTAACCACTCGGCACAACCAGCTAATTGTTAAGGTGTTTGAGTTAATTTTCATTTAATGTAGTAAACGTTGATATGGTGTGACCTCTTATTAATTACCAACATTTTGAATCCATTAATTATCCATATACATACAATACAATATTATAAATATATTTTGTTCTGCTGTGAATCATGAGTTTGACAATAAAATACTTTTAATTTTGTTGTAATTTTTTTTTATAGGGTTCTCATGTTCTCGTGAAAAAGTAGTTTGTGCAATAATGCACACCTATTGTAGGGGTGGACGATCGAAAACGCCACATTTTTCATGTGAACGTCATAATGTTGCATTGGACGTATCACACTCGAATCAATTGCACTAGACAAAAATGAAACTTTCACTCTTCATTGGATTAGAATCTTGTGTTATGCATCCATCCCAAACAATGCATTCACTATCTCTATGAGAGGATAACGTAAAATGATTCTATACTCTTACAATGTTTAAATATTTTCATTTGAATCCTTCTATATAGTAATAGTAGTAGTAGTATAAAGTTATGTTGCATTAAAAAATATATTTTGCTTCATAAATAAATACTAGAATTTCACTTATGTTTTTAGTGATTGGCCATTTTGATGATAACAATACTTATCATATTATATCGTGCGATGCATGGTACATTAATTACACAAAAAGTATGGTAGACGTATATAAGATATGATAAAGGCAAAAGGATCTTGACCATTTAGACATATAATCCTTTTAAGATACCTAACCCAATTTCATAGACATTTTAATAATCCCAATTTTTTCCCACTTGCTTAGGATAAATACTTTTATACAGAAGAATATTGATTCCACTTGTGGTATTACTTTGGACTATATATGTAGTAGCGTAATATGCACTGGAAAGTTTTAGCAATAAAATTAGGTGGGTCACTTCTTTTAAAATTAAATCCAAGAAAACAAACAATATTGAAAATGGAACAACTTACCTATTCTTTATGACAATAATTAGAACCAGTTGTATATTCAATAATAAGATAGATGGTGCATTTTTTTTATGTATGTGTATATAAATATTGAAGTTTGTATATTTATTTAAAGGATAAATTGTTGGAAAAATTACAGATTTTGGTCAAATTCTGGTCCGTGTCGTAACCTTAAAAATCAGCCATAAAAATTTTGGATTTTATATTTTTCTCAATTTCTTACGACGAGATTATATTTTGAAATCATATTTGATAAGTGTGTACTTTCATTACTCTTTGATCATATATTTTGTTTTTTTGGAAATTGCATACCCATTACTTCATATTGCGATATCTAAATGATAATGAAATTAATATCACTACCTTTTTAACAAATTCATAGTATTCAATAGAGTAGATTTTTATCTAAAAGCAACTCATTTGTTTCATACCTACTAATAAAGTAATAATAGACTCAATAAACACACACTTTTGACCTAGTCAAGAAATTCATGGTATCTAACCGGAATCAAGTGGAGGAAGAACTAAATGATTTGGTACTACAAAGTCTGATGTTTTTATAAAGGGTAAATTGTGAGAAAATTATTTAATTTCTGTCAAATTCCGTTTCATCCCACAATTTTAAAATTTTGTCGTAAAGCATGAATTTTAAGCTATATCTAATGTGATACCATGAAATTATACGATGATGATGATGCCCTTAAATTCTACTATCATTTTTAGAGTAAAGGCCAAAATTGGTCCTGAACATATAGCCATTTTACGATTTTGGTCTTAAACATTATCTTTTGGATTTTTTGGTCCTGCACATATGGACATTTGATCATTTTGGTCCTGAACATATGAAAATTTGATCATTTTGGTCCTCCGTCAACATTTTCGTTAAAAAACTAACGGTCAACATTTATCCTTTTGGATTTTTGGTCCTGCACATATGGACATTTGATCATTTTGGTCCTGCACATATGGAATTTTGATCATTTTGGTCCTCCGTCAACATTTTCGTTAAAAACTAACCGGTCAACGGCAGATTTTTGACTAAAAATGGGTTGGGTCGGGTCGTGTTTGGGTCGGGTTTGGGTTACACGTTAAGAAAAAAAAATTATTATTTTATTAATTAAAAAAATTATAAACTTTAATTTTTAGTTATTTTTGTTGATTAAAAAATATTATAACGACTAAAACATGATGTTATTATACGATTTAAACATGATATTACACGATAAAATAAAAAATTATCAAATTAAAATAATCATTTTTAGTCAAAATAATAAAATTAAAGTATACTAATATTAAATCTATTATAATAAAATTAAATAATTAAAAAAATTATTTTTAATAAAATCTAAGCATAATATTTTCTTCAAATTCATGAAAAAATTAATTAAAAAATACTATACTTTAATTTTATTAATTAAAAAATATTAATTAATTTTTTAAGAATATTATGCTTAGATTTTAACGAAAATATTATGCTTAGATTTTAAGAAATATTTATTTTTTTCTTAACGTGTAACCCAAACCCGACCCAAAACGACCCGACCCAACCCATTGTTTTAGTCAAAAATCGGCCGTTGACCGTTAGTTTTTAACGAAAATGTTGACGGAGGACCAAAATGATCAAATTTCATATGTGCAGGACCAAAATGATCAAATGTCCATATGTGCAGGACCAAAAAATCCAAAAGATAATGTTGACCGTTAGTTTTTAACGGAAATATTGACGGAGGACCAAAATGATCAAATGTCCATATGTGCAGGACCAAAAAATCCAAAAGATAATGTTTAGGACCAAAATCGTAAAATGGCTATATGTTCAGGACCAATTTTGGCATTTACTCTCATTTTTATTATACACATTTCAAATAACTCAATTACGTCATCAATTTAAAATATATGTACACCAAATCAAAAACATACGGAGTAAAACAGAGAATCTGAATATTTCATAGAAAAATGAGAAATTTTAAAATTCATTGTTTTTATGTGACAACCCATAATTTATGTTTTTATGACAATTTACTACTTTATAAATCACTATATTTTTTTAGTTTAAAATTAAAAGAAAATTATTATTCATTGAATGTGACAACCTAGCAAGTCAAATAAAAAATATTGACGCCAAACATCGATTTCAGGCCAAAATTGGAACCCTTTCCAAATGGGGAAATTTTTAAAAGTGATGTAATTTTTGAAAAAAAGTTCAAAATTAAGTTCGAAACGAACTATATTTATCTGATCATGAATACGAGTGTTAATAATTATCCAATAATACCTTTGTCAAAAGCTTTGGCGTAAAATGGATGGGTTAACTATGCATATTATTTGATTTAGTTTGGCAAATGTTTTAATAAGGATTTTTTCTATGTTTAGTAAATTAAACATGTTTAATTTATTTTTCAACGGAATGACGTGACAAATTACGTTCTCCGTATGTGGACGTATTCCACAGGTGAAAATCTTTTCATAGCAAGATCTTTTTCTATTCCTAGCTTTATTTACCGAGGGAATCTTTTTTGTCCACAAACTTTGTCAAAATATTATTTTAGGTTCGTGAACTTTAAAAATATTATTTTAGGTCCGTCAACTATAAGTTAATATCATTCTAAGTACATTTTTACTATTTTCAAGTTTTTCTGGACGAAAATACCCTCAATAACTTGAATGACATATATTTTTTTAATAAACTTATCATATACTCATATTTTTTTATAAATATCTTTACTGTATATTTTTTATGAATTTCCTAAAATATAATTTAACCTTCAACATTATACTTAATTTTGTGACATGCAAGAACTGTTCCTTATTCACTTTTTTAATTAAAGAATTTTCAAAATATTTTTTAAGATATGTATACTCGTAAAATTAATGTCCCATCAATAGAGGACTTGAATACTGATATATTGATATTATTTTTACTAATATATTAATATTCAAGTATCTTCTATTGACTGTGACTTTAGTTTTACGAGTATACATATCTTAAAAATATTTTGAAATTCTTTAATTATAAAAGTTGAATAAGGAACATTTCTTGCATGTCACAAAATTAAGTGATAATATTGAAGGCCAAATTATATTTAGAAAATTCATTAAAAAATGTGAGTATGTGATAAATTAAGTAAAAATATATATCCTTCAAGGTATTGAGGTATTTTCGTCCATAAAAACTTTGAAATAGTAAAAAAGTACTTCTAATGATATTAACTCATAGTTGACAGATCTCAAATGATATTTTCAAAGTTCACGAACTTAAAATGATACTTTAACAAAATTCGTGAACCAAAAAAGATGTTCCATCTTATTTAATTAGTATGCTTGTATAGTCTCATTTTATTAAATGGTAGAAATATGTATATATATAATACTATATATGAATGGGCAAAATCCTTTTCAATTCCTCGATTTTGTCAATTTTATCTCTTTCTCGAAAAAAAGAGAATAACAACAAACTATATAACTTGTCTAAGAATCAACAATGCATATTTTTTTATGGTATTTGATGAATCCGCGAATTATTGATGATGATGAATGCTCGTAAAAATAAATTACGACACAGAGAATTTTACGTGGTTCGATTTACTGAGGTAAATCTACGTCCACGGGGAGAAATGGGGGCAGATTTGTATTGCTTGATCTGCGAATTACAGCTTACAACACAGACTTGCTATATGATTATTTCTCTAGAGAGATTCTAACCCTTCTCTATCAGATCTAAGTTCTATTTATATATTGAACTAAGATCGTGGCTTGCATCACCACCCTAAGTCGTGGATGTCGTGTAGGTCATGGCCTAAGATCGTGGCCTGAGTTGACGCCACGTGGTAGTGGGTGTGTTGGAAGTTGTGGAAATCCTGCATGGGTCCACTAACTCCTTGTTCGGTCGAATACTGAGACCGAACTGCTTTGGTTGCCGATCTGAGGGTAGAGCTTGATGCCGACCTGAGAGCAGAGCTTGATTGGTTGGCTTTTACCGAGCTGTAGGCTGAGGCCGAACTCTTTGGTAATGCCGAACTCCTCCGAACTCTTTGGTAATGCCGAACTCATACTCTTCCTTGGGCTTTGGGCTGATGGGCCGTCACTGCTGTTGGGCTTGTTTAGTTCGTACCCCATCACTACCCCCCCGAAAGACGAAGTGAATCACTTCGGCGAAGCGAGTCACTTCGGCATTCTGGATAAAGGTACGGGGAGGCTGACGTCAGGGGACGTGCCTTGCATGTGACTGCATTAAATGCGACAGTAAAATCCGGCCGTTGAATCCTGAAAAGGTGGGATTCGAAACGGTGCGACGATTTTGAAATCTTCGCCGAATCTGATAAATATGCTCTTTCTTCCTCATTTGAACACCTTTGCTGTTGCGTCTTCTATACTCTCTCTTTCTCGAGAAATTTTCTTCCGCTTTCAAGAGCTTCTTCAGACTTTCTTCACTTTCAAAAAGTAAGAAAAATGTCTTCTTCTTCTTCTTCGGTGTCGGGTAGCGGTAGGAAAGGGGATAAGGGGTCTTCTAGCCGGAAAGAATCCGGGGAGAAGACCGTAGAGTATTTTCACAGTATCTTGAGTAAGGATACTGTGATATCCCTTCACGAGAAATATTTTTTACCTGGGGGAAGGCGGTGGTTCCCGACGATGATCATAGGGCTAACGACCCGCCGGAGGGTTATGCCACCGTTTACGAAGCCTGCTTAGAATGCGGGCTTCGTTTTCCTCTTCCCCACCTTTTGTAGAGCTTCTTGATTTTTTTCAACTCCCTTTAGGTCAGGTGACTCCGAACTCTTGGAGGCACTTATCGGCTTTTGCTGCCGAACTGCGTAGGCTAGATAAGGATCTGTCTCTGAGGGCAATCCTTAATTTTTTCCAGTTTAAAAGGAAGGGATCTTGGTTTTACTTGATCCCCTTACAGCCTTTTAGGGCCTTCTGCAAAACCAAGTGGCCGAAATGGCAAAACCGTTTCTTTTTTATAATAGGACTTCGGCTCCGGGCTTTCCTTGGAGAAGGCCGAAGTCCGTGATTCCCCATCCTCGGTTAGAACCGTTGGCCGAGCTCGAGGGCGAGCTCAATAAGATTCCTATGATTAGGAAACAGTATTCGGAAACTGAGCTCGTCAAGGGCGACCTCGTGTTCAATATCTCGTCTTCGGACGAAGAGGCCGAGGGTGAGGATTTCTCTTTATCTTTATGCTCTACTGCTTTAACGAAGAAAACTAACCTTGTTTTCTTGCTTTTTGGCAGTGTTCATGCTGAATAAGGCTATCCGAAAGTCCTCCGAGCTTGAGGAGCCGGAGAAAGAGAAGGCTACCAGCTCGGCGCCTGATGCCGAGAAGAATCCGAAGAGGCAAAAGACCTCTTCGGGTCCAAAGAAGCCGGAGTCGACTTCGGCAAGTAGGAAGGGGAAGACCCAGAAGCCCCCGAGAGCGCCAGAGAAAGACGTGGTCTTGGCGCCTCCTTCGGAGCATATCTGTGAGCCATTTTTATGGCCCACGGACTTCGCCGAGGTGAATTGTCTTCTTGATTCTTTGGCTTGGCTTCTGTCCTGTATTTTTGGTGCCCTCTGTTGACTTTTTTCCTTATCCATTTTCAGAGGAACGATATGCTCTCCAAGCTCGTCGCCGTCGAACTCTCCAAAGCGTCCAACGACTATGCTGAGATGCAGAGGAAATTGGCGGCTGCTTGTCACCGGGCCGAGCAGGCCGAGGCAAACTTTGAGAAAGCCAGAGCTGCTAGGATTTCGGCCCAGGATGAAGCTCAGTTTGCCAAAAACCAGCTCGTCATCCAGCGAGAGCAGACGAAACGGAATGATGCTGCCGCCGTGGTTGCCCAGGGGGAGGCTCTCCGTGTTTACACGGAGAAACTCTTTTTGAGCAGCCAGTTCTCGGCTTTTGTCGGTAGTCTGGTAAGGCTAATTGCCGATAAGGGCGAGCAGGGGCCGACGTCGTGCTGCCTCTGTACAGCCGAGAGATAGCAGCTCGGCTTCAGAATCTGCCGCTCCTTGAGGAGCTCGCTTCATCCTCGGTCCTGCTTTCTGCAGACCGAGTCCGGAGTTGTCGAGCTGATCGGGACGAGAACCTGGAGGCTATCTTTGCCTCCGTGGGACCCGTTTCACCCGCTTCGACTTACAACGGAGAGGGTGAGGCCGAGCCGCTGGAGCGGGAGGCCGAAGTCGAGCGAGCCGGGCATCCGGAGAAGGAAGCCGATCAGGAGACGCAGCAGATCGGCTACGGTGGCGCCGAGCAGGCTGGGGAGAGCAAGGAGGCAGAGGCTGAAGCTGAAGCAGATAAGGAGAAGGAAGCTGAACCTCACCGAGAAGGTGGAGACGAAGCTAGCGAAGTATGATTTCGTCTCCCTTCTTTTAGTTTAGTTTCTTCCTTTATGTAAAATGGCCTTGAAGCCCTCCTTGTATAGAAAAATTTTTTTTCTTATGAATGAAAAAAAATTCTTCTTTCTGCTCTTGTGTCTTCGTATAGCCTTTCGTACTCTCTTACTCCTGTTGTGGTTTACTACCTGCTCGGTAAGCTGAAATGCCGAACTGACGTAGCTGCTTTGTATTCTTAACTCTCAAGGAGCTGGAGGTACTTCACTGGAAGCGGCTGTACTCTTCGGCTTTAGACGAAGCTGAGAAAAGAGCTATAGCCGATCAGACGAAGAATGACGAGCTTCTGGCTCGTTTAGTGAAGCTGGATGCCGATAATAAGGACTTAGAGTCCGATAAGAATGATCTGGAGGCCGAGCTGAATACGACCATTGCTGAGAGGACTGCGTACGAGGATTACATCCGTGTGCGCGGGGGAATGACCATATCAGATGTTCAGAGTCGAGTTGACGAACTGTGGGAGGAATATAATGTACTCCGGAGGAACAATGCGCTGGAGAGCTCGGCTTGCCAACAAGTCGTGACATCATTGCGGCGCTGGGCTCTCGGTACGACATAGTTCTTGCCCGGCGTCCCTCAATCGAGAGATTCCTCCGGCATTTCCCGCCAACAGATGCTAGTACTCCAGCTCAAACCTCTGATTCACTTGCTCAAAACCCTACTCCAAGTCAGCAACGAACTCAGGGACAACCGGAGACGTCAAGTCGAGGACGGACTGAAGTTCGCAGAGGAGCTGTGGTTATGAGTGAGCAAGATCGGCAAATGCTTCGTGAAGAGACTCTTCGCCGCCGAGGTGCTAGGGCTTCCCGGGCTCAGAGAAGAGGTGGCAGGTCGATTAGAGCATCTCGTCGACCTGCTTATTCAGCGGCTGCCTGGAACGCCCGAACTCAGCTTCACGAGGATTTTGTGAATAGATGGCTCAACTTTAGCAACCCTGGACAGTAGAATAGTCCTTTGTAATAGCGTAACGCCATCTCGTAGGGTAGCGGAGTTGTGTGCCGAACAAGATTTGAAAAATGAAATTTTGTTTTCGCTTCTAACACTGTATTTACAGCTTAGCGAAAAATTTCATCGTACTTGTCCTCGGTCTTATGAAGTAAACTTCTTTGACCGGACTTGTCTTTGGTCTGATGAAATAAACATCTTTGACCGGACTCGTCTTTGGTCTGATGAAATAAACATCTTTGACCGGACTCGTCTTTGGTCTGATGAAATAAACATCTTTGACCGGACTCGTCTTTGGTCTGATGAAATAAACATCTTTGACCGGACTCGTCTTTGGTCTGATGAAATAAACATCTTTGACCGGACTCGTCTTTGGTCTGATGAAATAAACATCTTTGACCGGACTCGTCTTTGGTCTGATGAAATAAACATCTTTGACCGGACTCGTCTTTGGTCTGATGAAATAAACATCTTTGACCGGACTCGTCTTTGGTCTGATGAAATAAACATCTTTGACCGGACTCGTCTTTGGTCTGATGAAATAAACATCTTTTGACCGGACTCGTCTTTGGTCTGTGTTCTAATTTGGCGATTTTTGTCGCCGGGATCGAACTTTCCCTTGTCCTAATTCGGCGAGTTTTATCGCGTGGATCGGACTTTCCCAGTTAACCGAAGTGGTCTTATGCAGTAAACCTCTTTGACTAGACATGGTCGTCCTCGGTCTTATGAGGTAAACTGCTTTGACCGAACTTGGTCGTCCTAATTCGGCGAGGTTTATCGCGTGGATCGGACTTTCCCTTGTCCTAATTCAGGCAAGTTTTATCGCGAGAATCGGACTTTCGTTGCAGTTCGTTTCAGACGAAGTGCTTGATTTTTAAGCCGAATTGTGGTCTTGTATCCTCTTTAGAAGCTTGGACTTCACAATCGTTGGCTTATTGCAGCTCGTTTCAGACGAACTGCTTGTTTAAGCTGAATTGTGGTCTTGTATCCTCTTTAGAAGCTTTGACGCACAATCGTTGGCTTGTTGCAGCTCGTTTCGGACGAACTGCTTGTTTAAGCTGAATTGTGGTCTTGTATCTTCTTTAGAAGCTTTGACGCACAATCGTTGGCTTGTATGTTCTAAAAAGGGGATCAGCCTTTGAAGAACGAGATACCTCAGTTTTATTTGTAAGAGACGACACTCACATAGACAGACACAACGCACGTAGAGACAAGAACAAGTAAAAAACAAAGAAAACACATAAGACTGACTGACCGGACTGTCTCTTACAAATGGAACTTTTTGAGGTTGGAAACGTACCATGTTCGGGGTACTTGTGCTCCTGACGCGTGAGTCAATTTGTAAGACCCTTTGCCGAGGACTTCTGACACCCGATATGGACCTTCCTATGTGGGTTCGAGTTCGCCCAGCTTTTCTGCTCGGCTTACTTCGTTGTTTCTCAAGACGAGATCTCCCACTTGAAATTGCAGCTTCTTCACCCTTTGGTTGTAATACCGGGCTACTTGCTCCTTGTACTTGGCTGCTTTTAGGCAGGCCAATTCTCTTCTTTCTTCGGCAAGATCTAGTTCGGCTCTCAGTGCCGTACACCATCGAGTTCGGCTCCGGTGTGACTTCGGTCATTTCGCCGGCCTCTGATTCCGGCTGCTGTGATTGCTATGCTTGATGGTGCCGAACTGATTGCTCGGCACTTTTAAGCGCAATCTGCGAACACACTTGCTCTTTTTCGATCACCTCGGATGACCGCTATCTCTCCTTTAGTGGAGAAGGTGTTCGGCGAGGATGCCTCTGATCGCTATGACCGGGCTTCTTTTTGTCTTCTCTAGATGAGCTGTCTAAAGACCGTTTTCGACGGTCTGCCTCATCGGCACGAGAAAACTTGTCCGCAATGTCCCACATCTCTTGAGCTGTTTGCGGACCGCACTCCACGAGCTTTCTGTAGAGAGCTCCGGGCAGGATTCCATTTTGGAATGCCGAAATGACAAGTAGATCATTGAGATTATCTACTTGTAGGCATTCCTTGTGGAATCTCGTCATAAAATCGCTGATCTTTTCGTCGCGACCTTGACGTATAGAAAGCAGCTGAGCCGAAGTGCTTCTGGCTTCCGCTTTCTGAAAGAACCTCCTGTGGAAAGCATCCATTAGATCTCGGTAGGATCTAATGCTGCCTTGAGGGAGGCTATCGAACCACCTTCTTGCGTTCCCGATTAGCAGCTCGGGAAACAGCTTGCACATGTGGACCTCGTTGAGACCCTGGTTCGCCATGTTATATTGATAGCGTCCCAAGAAATCATGAGGATCCACGAGTCCGTCATAGGTTATCGACGGAGTTCGGTAGTTCTGTGGTAGGGAAGTTCGGGTAATATCGTCCGAGAACGGAGTCCTCAATGCTCCGTACATGGCGAACCCGACATTTCTTCGGTATGGAGGAGATGGAGTTCTCCTGTGATTCCGGTACCGAGGATGCTTTCTTCTGGAAGACACGACACTACTGCGGTAGTGACCGTCTCGTATGGAGGGAGAGGGAGAATCCGCCGTTTTCGCCTCCGGCTGCTTTTGGCTTCTCTGCAGGAAGGTTAAGAATTCCTCCTGCTTTTCAGCCAAAAACAGCTTGACAGCCTCGTTCAAATCGGGCTGCTGGGAAGACTCGGTGTGACGGCTTTTGGAGCGGCTTGTTCCTCCGCCATGAGAACTGGTGGTGGATTTATCCCTAGGCTGTTTTCCAGACCTATGGGATGGATTGGCTTCCTCCTGGTTCTCACGGGCAGGAATACGGGTACTCTGCGCTCTGGTATGCATTTTTTGGGTTGAAAAAATGGTCAAAAATTCGCTTTATCACAAATTTGGTTCTCTGTTTCCCACAGACGGCGCCAGTGATGAATCCGCGAATTATTGATGATGATGAATGCTCGTAAAAATAAATTACGACACAGAGAATTTTACGTGGTTCGATTTACTGAGGTAAATCTACGTCCACGGGGAGAAATGGGGGCAGGTTTGTATTGCTTGATCTGCGAATTACAGCTTACAACACAGACTTGCTATATGATTATTTCTCTAGAGAGATTCTAACCCTTCTCTATCAGATCTAAGTTCTATTTATATATTGAACTAAGATCGTGGCTTGCATCACCACCCTAAGTCGTGGATGTCGTGTAGGTCATGGCCTAAGATCGTGGCCTGAGTTGACGCCACGTGGTAGTGGGTGTGTTGGAAGTTGTGGAAATCCTGCATGGGTCCACTAACTCCTTGTTCGGTCGAATACTGAGACCGAACTGCTTTGGTTGCCGATCTGAGGGTAGAGCTTGATGCCGACCTGAGAGCAGAGCTTGATTGGTTGGCTTTTACCGAGCTGTAGGCTGAGGCCGAACTCTTTGGTAATGCCGAACTCCTCCGAACTCTTTGGTAATGCCGAACTCATACTCTTCCTTGGGCTTTGGGCTGATGGGCCGTCACTGCTGTTGGGCTTGTTTAGTTCGTACCCCATCAGTATTCTAATTAAACATTTATTGGAGTTTTAATATCAAAATAGATTTTTTTTTTGCAGAATTATCTCACTTTCATCAAAATCCTTTCACCCCTCATTTTTCTTGCACTATCTCTCCAACCTAACATTTCCCCATCTCTATCCACCTTCGTCTTTAGACTAATGTAACAGCTCTCGTTTACCATCTCCATTTCTGTCGTGTTTGATCAAATCAAATCCATGATGAAAAACATAAATTGAGTCCACACCTTCGCCCCCAACGCAATTCTGTGTTGGTTTGAACTGAAATGCAGCAATATCATCTTTCAGTCAAAATCAAATCATAAATTCAAATAAATATATTTTTTAAAACCAATAGGTTTAGGTATTATTAGTAATCCTCATTAGTAATGTTGTGGTTGGCGACCGATCTGATGAACAAGAACTACGAGTGGAAAAGTACACATATGTTTATGTGGTTCGATCTCTCGATCTACGTCCATGGGCGAGGAAGAAGATAATTTATTGATGAGGATTTCTGAGAGATTACAAAGATAAGAACTCAAATCTGCAATACAACACACTCACTTCTAATCTCACTTTTCTCTCAAAAGCTAATCAAGTAAGTAGTTGAAACTGAATTGAATCTTGATTGTTGGTGCACACATCAAGTGTGTATGCGTTGCTGAGATCCCCTTTTATACGGATGCACCAGCCCCTTTCATTAGCTCGTGGCCCCATCTGAATCCTCACACCAACCGACTCAACCTTTGCATTTGAACTCCAGCCGTCGATCTTGCTAATCTTCGATGAACGGTCCAAATGCGTGGTTACACTTTATCAATCTCCACCTTTACCACGCCATCAACTTCACCTTCTTCCCTACCTTATTCCTTCTCCCATCATTCTTGAAGTCCCACCAGCTCCTGGCAGTATTTAAACTTCAGAGCTGGCAATGGTTTAGTAAGCATGTCTGCTGCATTATGATCAGTGGACACTTTCAGCAATCTGACCTCTCCCTTTTGCACCTCATCCCTCACAAAATGCAATTTCACGTTTATGTTGGGTTTTGGTGTGGCTGGACCAACCATCGGCCCAAGTCATTATTGAGGACCGAACTCGATTAAGCTCGGCTAACACCGAACTCGATTAAGCTCGGCTAACACCGAACTCGATTAAGCTCGGCTAACACCGAACTCGATTAAGCTCGGCTAACACCGAACTCGATTAAGCTCGGCTAACACCGAACACTCGATTAAGCTCGGCTAACACCGAACTCGATTAACCTTCTCCAACACCGAGCTCGATTAAGCTCGGCTACCAACCGTTGTATTTGAACAGCTCGTTCAGTTACAACGACTAGTTTTTTCAGTTTTCAGTTTCACATCTTGTTTTTCTCCATATATTCGTGTGATTCAAGAAACTAGATAGAGAAGTGAATACACTTTGTGATTCTTGAGCTAGCTAGGTGAGTGATCCACAATCGAGTTGTTTTCTCCGATTGAGTAGCGAGCTAAGTGATAGTGTGTTGTAATCGCCTTCGTTTGTTTTGTATTCGTAATAATATCGTCCCACATTTGTTCGTGAATCTCGCGTCGATTCTGTATTTGATTCTTCAAATTGGCGCCGTCTGTGGGAAAAGAAATCGGCGCGATGTCTACGGCGAAATTCGAATTGGAGAAGTTTACGGGCAAGAATGACTTCGGTCTATGGAGATTGAAGATGAAGGCCGTGATGATGCAACAAGGGCTTTGGGAAATCGTCAAAAATGGGGAGGCCGACACCGCCAAGGGTGCGGATGAAAAGGTCGATCCAAAGGCTCAAGAACTTCAACAAAAGGCGTATAGCACTCTGATCCTGAGTCTCAGCGATCGAGTCCTGAGGGAGGTTTCGAAGGAGGAGACCGCTGCGGCAGTATGGAGGAAGCTTGAGTCCATCTATATGACGAAGTCTCTTGCAAATCGCCTTCATCTGAAACAGAAACTTTTCACCTTCCAGATATCAGAGGCGAAGAGCATCTTGGAGCAGCTCGAAGATTTTGGTAAATGCATGGATGATCTGGAGAACATCGATGAGCAGATCAAGGATGAAGATAAAGCACTTATGCTTCTCAATTCATTACCAAAGAGCTTCGAACAATTCAAGGACGCTATACTCCTTGGAAGAGACTCCAAGATCACCTATGAAGAGGTGTATTCGGCCCTGAAATTGAAGGATTTTCAGAGTTCTTCAACAAGACTGCGTGATCAGGCTGGGGAAAGCTTGAACGTGAAAGCCAATATCAAGAAACCTGAAAAATGGAAGAGGCAGGGTTCTGAAAAATGGAAAGGAAAAGGCCAAAGGGAGTGGGATCAGAAGGAGTCCAGGTCTTGCAACTATTGCAAGAAACCTGGGCACATCAAGAAAAATTGCTGGGCCTTAAAGAAGAAGCAGGCTGATGGCAATTCTGATCAGAACACTGCTGACTGTGCAGCAGATTTGGAGCCGGCTCAGGTCATGAATGTGACTGAGAGGCCCATTGCAGACTCTTGGATCGTGGACTCCGGGTGCTCTTTCCACATATGCAGCCACAAGAATTGGTTGAGAACCTGACTGAAGCACAGGGATCAGTCTTGCTCGGCAACAACCAGGTGTGTGTTGTTAAAGGCATTGGTAATATTCGTTTTAAGGTGCATGATGGTTCTATTAAATTGCTGACTGAAGTAAGGTATATACCTACTATTAAGAGGAACCTTGTATCTGTTGGTGTGCTTGAAATGAAAGGATTTTCTTGTGTATTTTCTGGTGGGAGTATGAGGATTATGAATGGTGGTGCTATTGTTATGTCAGCCTCTAGGATAAATAGATTATATTATCTGGAGGCTGAGGTCATTGTGGGAGATTCCTATGTTGCTGAGGAACAGAATCTGGTGTTGTGGCACAAGAGATTAGGCCATGTGGGTGATAAAGGGCTCAAAGAATTGATCAAGAAGGGCGTTTTTGCATGTAATGATAGGGAGAGTGTAAAAATGTGTGAGTCTTGCTTACTGGGAAAGGGAAAGAAATTGCCTTTTGGCTCAGGAAAGCACAACTCCACAAGACCTCTGGATTATTGTCACAGTGATCTATGGGGTCCTAGCCCGGTTAATTCCATAGGTGGTGGAAGGTACTTCTTGAGTGTAGTAGATGACTATAGCAGGAAGGTTTGGGTATGGATCCTCAAGGAGAAATCAGACACATTCAGCAAGTTCAGTGCATGGTACAAGGCAGTTGAAGTTGAGAAAGGGCATGGCTTGAAGTGTCTGAGGACAGACAACGGGCTTGAGTTCCTATCAAGGGAATTTGATAACTTGTGTGTTGCAGAGGAGTTGGAGATCTCAGAACCAAGCACCTATAAGGAAGCTATTGGCAGCAAAGACAAAGAGAAATGGAAAATGGCTATGAAGGATGAGATAGACTCTCTCATCAAAAACAAAACTTGGATCCTAGTTCTCAGATCACAGATTCAACAAAGACCTATCTCTTGCAAATGGATTTACAAGAAAAAGGTGGAGGCCTCTGAGAATGATAGTATCAGATACAAGGCTCGCTTGGTTGCAAGGGGTTTCACACAGGAGGAGGGGATAGATTACACCGAGGTCTTCTCTCCTGTGGTGAAACACAGCTCAATAAGGATACTCTTGGCAATTGTGGCTCGGAGAGATTGGGAATTGCAACAACTTGATGTAAAAACAGCTTTTTTTGCATGGTGAATTGGAGGAGACAATCTATATGGAGCAGCCACAAGGATTCATAAGGCCGGGAGATGAGGATAAGGTCTGTTGTTTGAAGAAAAGCCTCTATGGACTGAAACAAAGCAGCCGGCAGTGGTACCTGACTTTTGACAGACAGATGGAGAGACTTGGCTTCAAGAAATCTGCCTTTGATAGCTGTGTTTACATAAGGTACAAGGGAGGTAAAGCTGTTGCTTACTTGTTACTTTATGTGGATGATATGCTTGTGGCAGGCCCTAGTAAGGCAGATGTGAAGCAAGTGAAGGAGGATTTGGAAGAAGCTTTTGAAATGAAGGACTTGGGAATGCAAAGAGAATTCTTGGCATGGATATCATAAGAGAGAGAGCTGCTAGGAAGTTATGGTTGATGCAGCATAGCTACATCAAGAAGATGTTAATCAAATTTCAGATGATTGACTCTAGAAAGGTATCAACTCCAACAAGTCCACACTTCAAACTCTCTGTCAGTCAGAAACCAGCTAATGATCAGGAAAGGAAGTTGATGTCTAAGGTGCCTTATGCAAGTATTGTTGGGAGTATTATGTACATGATGTTGTGTACTCGGCCTGATCTGTCACATGCCATAAGCCTGACCAGCAGATACATGGCAGACCCGGGTAGCACACATTGGCAAGCTTTGAAGTGGATAATGAAGTATTTGGTGGGCACACAAGATTTGGGATTGTTGTTCTGCACAGCAGACGGTGAGGATGAGCTCATAGGCTACTGTGATGCAGACTATGCTGCAAATATTGATAGCAGAAAATCCCAATCTGCCTATATCTTCAAGCTCTTTGGTACAGCAATCAGTTGGAAGTCTAATCTCCAATCTGTGGTTGCGCTCTCTACAACGGAGGCAGAGTATATATCCTTAGCAGAAGCGGTTAAAGAAGCTAAATGGCTAAAGGAATATTGGGGGATTTTGGGTGTGGTGCAAGAGGCTGTAACTATCTTGTGTGACAGCAACAGCGCCATTAGCTTGGCCAAGCACCAGACTTTCCATGAGAGAAGTAAGCACATCGACATCAAACTTCATTTTGTAAGAGATGAGATAAGCAAAGGCGTGGTGGCAGTCAAGAGGTCCACACCTCTGAAAATGCAGCTGACATGATGACTAAACCCCTACCAAGTGCTAAGTTCGAGCATTGTTTAGACTTGGTTAACTTGACTGCAAGAAGATGAGGGAATTTTGGTGAAGGTGGAGTTTTGGCTGGCGGATGGTGGATGCAGCCAAGGTGGAGATTTGTTGGGTTTTGGTGTGGCTGGACCAACCATCGGCCAAGTCATTATTGAGGACCGAACTCGATTAAGCTCGGCTAACACCGAACTCGATTAAGCTCGCTAACACCGAACTCGATTAAGCTCGGCTAACACCGAACTCGATAAGCTCGGCTAACACCGAACACTCGATTAAGCTCGGCTAACACGAACTCGATTAACCTTCTCCAACACCGAGCTCGATTAAGCTCGGCTACCAACCGTTGTATTTGAACAGCTCGTTCAGTTACAACGACTAGTTTTTCAGTTTTCAGTTTACATCTTGTTTTTCTCCATATATTCGTGTGATTCAAGAAACTAGATAGAGAAGTGAATACACTTTGTGATTCTTGAGCTAGCTAGGTGAGTGATCCACAATCGAGTTGTTTTCTCCGATTGAGTAGCGAGCTAAGTGATAGTGTGTTGTAATCGCCTTCGTTTGTTTTGTATTCGTAATAATATCGTCCCACATTTGTTCGTGAATCTCGCGTCGATTCTGTATTTGATTCTTCAGTTTATGTGCTTACTCCTCTCGTGAAAAACTTGGTGCTTTGCAAGAGCCAAGGCACTGCTGCTGTCACAGAGAATATCCACAGTGTCTTGCTTCTTACCAAAATCTTCCAAGATCCCTTTGAGCCATTTTGCTTCTTTTACTGCCTCCGTGATAGCGATGTACTCCGCCTCTGTTGTATATAATGCCATTACATGTTGTAGCCCTGATTTCCAGCTCATTGCAGTCCCAAATAAGTTGAAAACATAACCAGTTTGAGACCTGCGATTGTCTCTATTTGAGGCAAAATCCAAATCACAAAAGCCAATGAGTGCTCCACCTTGCTGAGTATCATCTGCTTTGTATACTAAACTATACTTTGTTGCACCTCTAAGATATCTGAGGAGCCATTTTAGAGCACTCCAATGCTCTCTTCCGTGATCAGACATGAAGCGGCTAACAACCCTGATGGCTTGTGCTAAGTCAGGCCGGGTGCACAACATAGTACACATTATGCTGCCTATGATGTTAGCATAAGGAATTCTGCTCAACTCCATTCTCTCAGCATCATTCTTTGGTCTCTGATCCATACTAAGTCTGAAGTGGGATGCCAAAGGAGTACTTACAGCCTTTGCATCACTCATTTGAAACTT
This sequence comes from Salvia splendens, assembly GCF_004379255.2. Classification (NCBI taxonomy): domain Eukaryota; kingdom Viridiplantae; phylum Streptophyta; class Magnoliopsida; order Lamiales; family Lamiaceae; genus Salvia; species Salvia splendens. The sequence continues at coordinate 18,775 of NW_024598709.1, forward strand.
TAAGAGCAGCCTTTGGATATAATCAGATTGCACCAGCTTCAATTCTCGTTGCTGTTTGTTCCTGATTATGTCCATTCCAAGTATTCTCATAGCCTCTCCTAAATCCTTCATTTCAAACTTGGTTTCCAGTTATGACTTCACCCTTATCATCTCATCATCGTTTTTAGCTGCTACTAGCATATCATCTACGTATAGGAGAAGAAAAACAACTGCAATCCCATTCTTTTCTCTAACGTACACGCAGCTATCAAAATCTGACTTTCTGAAACCCATAGAAGTGATATGCTCATCAAATTTAATGTACCACTGTCTGCTACTTTGCTTCAACCCGTACAAACTCTTCTTCAACAAGCAGACCATTCCCTTCCTTCCTTGGACTTCAAAACCTTCGGGCTGATGCATGTAAATAGTTTCTTCTAATTCTCCATGGAGAAAAGCTGTCTTAACATCCAACTGATGTAAAACCCAGTCATGCTTTGCTACCAAGGCCAACAATATTCTGATTGAAGTATGCTTTACTACTGGTGAGAAAACTTCATTAAAATCAACTCCTTCTTCTCGAGTAAACACCCTTGCCACTAGCCTGGCTTTGAATCTTACAGTCTCTGTCTTCCCCACTTCAATCTTCCTCTTAAAAATCTATTTACAGCTGATCACTTTCTGAGTCATAGGATTTTTCACCAAAATCCAGGTCTAATTTTTTAATAAACTCTCAATCTCATCTTTCATAGCTTTGATTCATTCCTTACTTTCCTTGCTCTTGATGGCCTCTGCATAGCTAGATGGTTCAACATGCTCAATTATCTATGCCACACATAGAACAAAAAAACTCATTTCATTATCACTAAATCTGGAAGGCTGCTTGATTTCTCTTCTTCTGACTCTGTCTCTAGCAAGTTTATACCCATTGTTATTCTGTGATGGTGTTTCTGAATCAGTAGTGGGAGCATCAGTACTACCTGAATCAGTAACTCCA
>NW_024598710.1:0-24894 GCF_004379255.2 Salvia splendens
CCACTTATAAAGAAAGCATGTATTAGTCTTCTATACCTCTAACTCCCAATCGTTCCCACTAATATTCAAACGTCTTGTCGAGATGGATCTTTGTGAAATGATCTATCAAGTTGTCCTCGATTCAATCTTGACTACTTCTATGTCTAGTCTTTGCACGATATCTAGTATAATATGATACTTCCTATATGTTTAGTATCCTTTTGAGCTCCTGATTTCTTTGAGTTAGATATCCTCCAAAGTTATCATAAAAAATTATGATGATACCGAGAATACTCAGAATCACGTTCAACTATACTAGGAAGGTTCTGAGCAATAAACCAAAATAATTTTTATCCAAAAATTTATTTGCTTCAAATCTTGGCGTGATCATTGTTTTTTCAACCGCCGCCTTCAAGCAATCGCAAAAAATATTTCCATAGATGTTGTCACTTGTTATAAATTGCAACTAAGATGAAGATCAATATATTGAAAATGCAAGCAAGAATTTATTTGGTTCCATTGCAAGAACCTACATCGTGTTACAAAAGAAATGATAATAAACTCAAGAATACTTGGAAACATGTCTTACCATGTAACATACTTTGTAATGCTCTATTTAAAGGTTGTCATATCATTGAATGAAAATCAAGTCAATATAATGTAGTCTCTGTGATTCTTCTAGTTTATTTTATGCATTATTTTCTTTGTCGTGTTTGATTTTCTATGTGTTAGTATAGATCAGCCGAAGGCTTGATATAATCCGGGTATAGCTATTACAATTCTGAGGAGATCAACCTTGTAATCTGATACAGAAGCAAGAACTATAACTACAAACACTAGAAATCGCACCTGAAACACTAAGTAAATGATTAGTAACTTCAAGAAAATTATTAATGCAGTAATATAACCGGATAGAATCAAAGATTAAAGAAGACATTAAATTTTTGATGTGGCTCAAGTTGCACCAGGTAACACACAGATACTATATAACCGGCCGACAATTATCCAGCAGCAACTCCGTTTGCACAAAGCGGAGAAAAAATCGACAGACCGCACCGCAGTCATCAAGGAAAGTCACACTGGAACCCTAGATCCACCACCGCACATCATATACTTAACCAACCGCTTCACACCGGCTCCAAGAACAACACTCAACTCTCGGAGGACCTCCTTCCACCAAGAACCAACAATCAGTCCAAAGTGACAAGACCAGAAACCAGAGGTTTCCACACACAACTCACAACACCTCACACCTTACACTCACACCAGAGATGAAGGAAGAGATGTGAACTCTCAAGACAACATAGAGAGAAGGCATCACAAATCTAAGGGGAAAACCCTAGATCAGAGAAGGAGAAGCAGTTACACGAGAGAGTAGAGAGTGAGAATGAGAGAGAAAAAGTGAGGCGGTTGAGATCCAATGGAGTATATATATGAAAGAGAAACAACACCAATCACATACTGACATGTAGCTAGGATTAGGAGTTGGGTCAAGAAGATGGGTTGTGGATATTGGGCCCGGGACTAATCACTTGGGCCCTCCTGCATATGGGCCACAATTCTACACTATGGAATTAGCTTTACAATCTCGTATCTCTCGTGAATCGCAGCATAGAAAAACTAATATTCTAATCTACATTCTTTGTTCTTGATTACAAGATAGAACATGTAGCTACTTCTTCCCCTCTTGATTTCTGATATGAGAATTGATTGTGTAAAGTTACGAGTTTGGAATTGGGATTGGAGAAGACTGTGGTTTGATCAAATTGATTAATTCTAACAGTACTATTACACTACATGCCCTCTTACATAGGATATGGTAATAAAAAAAAAAGTAATACAACAAAAAAAATCTATTATCCAATTTTTAAATTTCTGAAATTAATAATATTATATTTTCCTTTGTAGCAATTATGTTTCTCGGATAATAGTTCGGGCTTGGTTGAATTCATGCGATTTTACTGATATTTTCTTCGTTAAACTTGTCATATAAATTTTCACACGGAGTAGTGATTGGAGTGGAGAATGAATTTTTTTATTTGTAGTATTAATTAATTTATATATCATTCTTTTTAATAGTATCGATGCACACAAAAAATACACTCTCGAACATCATCATGATTATATGCTACCAAAAAAAAGAATATAATTATCGAATGTAAATGAAAATTAATGACGTTGAAAGGGGCCGAAATATAGATTTATATAGGTTCATGTTCACCTCCATTATTTTTGCAATAAATTACAGTGTGCATTATATCTAAAGTAAACTTCGTTCATTAAAATCATGATAAAAAAATCAAGACATTCTGAAATAATCTAATTAAATTTAAAGGGCATCATTTTGAATTTTTACAAGTAAAAAAGAAGTTAGATATTGCTCAATAAATGATTCACTAAGCTACAAACAAAATATTGTCCTTAATCATAATGGTATTCATTCTATGCAAAATATTAAGGCTTTGTTAAATTACTTTTATTGGAGTATTAAATAATTAGGGAAGAAATGCAGTGTATCTTTATCCTCAACTCTAAAAAGCAAATTCTCGGTATTAATAGTGCACAGTAAAATTAGTTAATAACACTGTTGTTGCCCTCACTATCACGATGTGTTGATGTTCAATGAGCCCAAACAAATTCTTGAATCATGCATATAGCTATTTGTTCCCTATATTTGGTGAAGATTTATAAAATGTGACCACGAAATTTATATTAGTTATACTAGGGTTAATATAATTATCACAATTATTATATCTTTCTTTATTTACAGATAAAGTACATTATTAAGATTGAAGCATATTTGAGTCAAGAAAAGAAGAAAGAAAGAAATTAATGATGCAGGAGGGGTACAAGTTAGAAAGCTGAATTTTACCTGAGCATTATAATGTATTAACTCCTGCTGTTAGTCTTTTCTAATACAGTAAATTAAATTCACCCCTAAATGCAAGCAAATATTAACAGTAAGTCAACATGATAAACATGTGATTGCTCTTTCTCTCTCTCAATTTCTCTTGGTTTCCTCGTAAGAGTCATATATATGCCTAACGCATGTCATTATTGTTTGATTTTGAATTGATAATCACTCCATTGATAATAAATACATAATTAAACATGTGGTTAATCTTACTTACACCCCAAACTTATAGTGTAGCTGTTATAACTCATCTCATTATATTAAATAACAGTATAAAATGTGGCTCCCAATCCTAACTCATTTAACAAGACATGGATAATGGAGATGGTAAAGTTTGCCTTGGCCTCGGCCTCGGCCTCGGCCTCGGATTAGGCTTCCCTCCAAAAAGAGAAGTCCCGCAAAACAAGAACAACACAACAAACGTCTTCTTGTTTTCGATCTCTCCATCCCAATTCATCCAAATAATAGTCATGATCACAGAGATGATGATCGCGACGTTGATTTCTCCATGTGTTATGGCCGGAGAAATTGAGGCTCACTGGGGATCAGACCACCTTGCTTGAGGATAGTTTCAGACAACACACACCACCCTCACACGGTGAATAAATTGAATTTGAAGAATTTCTGCACACACTGTACACAAAATACACACACTATACACTATTTAGTGATTCTCTCTCACATTACTTATTTGCATAAATGGTGGAATCTTGCAGGCCCAAAAACTGTCCCTTGCAGAGAAACTAAATCTCAAGCCAAGACAAGTTGAAGTTTGGTTTCAAAATAGAAGAGCAAGGTCTCTTTCTCTCTTTTAATAGTACTATGTATCCAAGCACAAACACAAATATATTACTTATATTATTTTTATTTATTCTTTTGTGATGCTAAATTAATTTATTGCAGGAGTAAATTGAAGCAAACTGAGGTAGAGTGTGAGGTGTTGAAGAAAAATTGCGAGAGATTAAGCGATGAGAATCGGAGATTGAAGAAGGAGGTGTTGGAGCTACGGTCATCTCTGAAGATAGGAAAGCCGGCAGCGGCGGCGGCGACACCATCACTATAAAAATGGGACAGGTAGGGGCGGCGGAGGAGGTGGTCCTAAGCCAAATGATCAGCGAAAACGGCTCCATAGCTAGGGTTTAACTTTAATTATACAAAAAGAGATACTCACACTGTATATTTTATGTAATGATTAATTATTAACCGAAATTTAATAAATATTTTGCACTGGTGGGACCATCTCTAACCACTAATTTTATTTCTTTTCTGCAATAATTTCTTGCGACTTTAATTTGATTGAGATTACTATTCTATAATCTTGCTCACATCACAATTTGCAATACAATAATTAATTTGATGGATTTCCAAATTTGAGGAACCACAGCTCTCTTCTTGGCAAGGATGTCTTGAGTTGGATTTTAATTTATATTAATACAGTAATATTATTATAGTATACATATTCACCATCTCCGATTCAAGATCATTCTGGAAAAGAAAAAAAATTACGTTATGTATACACTTATTATGAATAGCAAATACCATCTAATAATTCATAAATATTTTGTCATTGTATGCTTTAAGGTTAACTTGGTCATTGGGCAAGTAGAAATTGTTATTTTGAGTGAAAATTTATGATGCAATTGACAAGTTTGTATCTAATCTCAATTAGCTACTAGTTATTTTTCTCATCAGTGTTGAATGTTATTTGTTGTAAATGAATGGATAATGATGTCTCATGTTTAAGTTTATGACAATATGGATTATTCAAGAAATACTACTCCCAAATACTCCTCCATACATGGTATGGGTATGAGGCATAGTACATCATATATAAGCTAGATAATCACTATACATGGTAAGATATTATCTCAATCAAATCTTCCTAATAATGTGGTAAAGATGCTTCGCAATCTTCTCATTCAATACGTGATCTTCTCCTTGATTTTGTAGAATATTCCGGGTCTCTTTCTAACACTCCCCTCAAGTCAAGTGACGGGGTCTCCAAAACTTAACTTGCCCACACTTCTTGGAAATTATTTGCGGAGACGGCCTTAGTCAAGATGTCTGCTAGTTGATCTTCTGATTTTACATAGGGGATCTCACTATCTTCTCCTCAAGATTTTCCTTTATGAAATGTCGATCAATCTCGACGTGTTTCGTTCTGTCATGTTGCACTGGATTCTCTGAAATGCTGATTGCAGCTTTATTATCGCATAACAGCTTGCAAGTCTTCTGTGACTCCAAGTCCAACTCTCTCATCAATCTTCTAAGCCCCAGTATTTCGGTTAAGCCACTTCTAATACCTCGGAATTCAGCCTCGGCACTTGAGAGTGCCACTACCTTCTGCTTTTTACTTCTCCAAGTTACCAAGTTTCCACCAACGAAGGTGAAGTATCCTCCGGTGGATCGTCTGTCCATCAAGTTCCCTGCCCAGTCTGCATCAGTATATCCGCGGATGTCTAGGTGCCCATTCTTCTGAAACAGTACTCCATGTCCGACAGTTCATTTCAAGTATCGTGCCACTCTAAGCGCTGCCTCCCTATGTTCTTCTTGAGGACTGTGCATAAATTGGCTGAGGACTCCTACAGCATAGGCAATGTCTGGCCTAGTATGGGATAAGTAGATGAGTTTCCCAACAAGTCTCTGGTGTCTTCCCCGATCGGTAGGGTTTGCTCCTTTTATGATTTGGAGCCCATGATTCTGAACTATAGGAGTGTCTGCTGGCCTACAGTCCAACATTCCTATCTCTGCCAAGAGATCCAGTATATACTTGCGTTGGCTAATAAAAATCCCTTTTCCAGATTTAAGTACTTCAATCCCGAGGAAGTACTTGAGGTCACCCAGATTCTTCATTTCAAATTTCGCAGCAAGATGCCCCTTTAGTCGATCTATCTCGGCGTCATTATCTCCAGTGATAATCATATCATCCACATAAATTATCAAGCAAGTAATTTTCTCACCTTCTCGTTTGATGAATAGTGTGTGATCAGAACTGCTTTGTTGATACCCATATTTCTTCATCACCTCTGTGAATCTGCCGAACCATGCTCTTGGAGATTGTTTTAAACCCGTATCGGGGTTTTCTTCAACTTACACACCTTCTCTCGCCCGAACTCTTCTGAAAAACCCGGTGGAGCTTCCATGTAAATCGGGTCTTTCAATTCTCCATGAAGAAAAGCGTTAGTGACATCATACTGATGGAGAGGCCAGTCTTTATTTGCCGCTATAGATAGAAGTACTCTTACAGTATTCATTTTGGCAACTGGAGAGAAAGTTTCAGAATAGTCGATACCTTGAGTTTGTGTGTATTCTTTGCCACCAGTCGAGCTTTATATCGTTCAATACTTCCATCTGGTCTCTTTTTGATAGTGAAGACCCATCTGCACCCTACGGTATGCTTCCCTCGTAGTGAACTGATCTCCCATGTGTGATTTCTCTGCAAGGCTTTCATCTCAACCAACATTGCTTCCTTCCAATGTTTGATTTTTATGGCTTCTTCAAATGTTCGAGGTATCTCCTCCTCGTATAGTGCAGTTTGGAATGCCCTTGCCATTTTGGAGATATTAGCTTCAGCAAAGCTTGCTATTGAGTATCTACTTCTTCTTCCTATTCTCTCTGGTGAATATCTCTTGGGAGGGATTCTTCTTGTACTGCGTAGCGGAAGTACGTATTGTCCTGTGTCTTGGTCAATAGTGGTGTCTTCCTCTGTATCAGGGGGGTTAGAAGTACTAATCGTATCCTCAGAAAGTGTGCCAGAGATTACCTCGGATTCCGGTACGGTTGGATCAGAGGATGGCGGCGGAAGCGCTGAAGGCTCGTTTCTGTAGACAAATTCGACTCATGGATGGTACCAACTTGCTCTGGTGGTCCATATCGAAGTGACTTGGCACATGCCACCGAAGGGAGTCGCTTTCTTGGGTCTCCCCCGTCTCTCACTCTCCCCCTGAGTCCCAAGGTGGTAATAGAATTCGTGTTCGAGGAATTTGCAATTCATGGTAGTGGTAATTCTCTTAGTTTTAGGGTCATAGCATCGATAGCCCTTCTGAGTGATCCCATACCCCATAAATACACACTTAATTGCACACGGAGAAAATTTGGTTCTTTCTTGTTTTGGAACGTGTACGTAGATAGTGCAACCGAAAATTTGGGGGGAGAGATAAGGCCGCAGGGATTTGTGTTAAGGTAGCCAGGTGGTCCAAAGGGGTTTTTCGATGTAGTTTTTTGTGGGAAGGCGGTTAGGAGGTAAACAGAAGTAGCTACACTTCAGGCCAAAACATTGGTGGGACTTTGGAATAAAAAAGAAGTGCTCGAGTCATTTCAAGGATGATCATTTTCTTCCTCTCTGCTTGCCTTGGGTTCTTTTACCTGGTCATTTTGGGGTTCCATCTTGAGATTTACCAATAGTGGTTCAGTTTTCTCTGTGACACCGATGTGGGACAGTGAGATATGTTATATAGTTCTTAGTTTTGTTTCTCTTGGCACTCCTGTTTTCAAGTGAAGTTGGAGGGTTTTTGATTTGTCTAATTCTGTAGATCAATTCGGCCCAATTCAAACCCTTCAAGGTGAACCTTGGAGGGGTTGGACTTTCTCTAATCGATTGGACAATCGGCCCAATTTTTTTTCGGTTGATCGTTTGGACCACTTGTGTCCAATTTTTAAGTCCAGATATACTGGCTTCGGTCAGTTTGGTCTGTTTAAATTGGTGTTAAATTTGACCCACAGTCGGCAACCCGCTCTGATACCATGATAGAATCCATGGGTTCCATCTTAAAACCAATTGGTGATAGGAGGAGGGGCCATGAGATTTATATACTAGTTTCAGTATTCTCTTAACACCGATGTAGGACAGTTATATGTTATATTCTTAGTTTCAATTGCCAACGGTATTTATATACTTACAATTTTCACGTGGCAGGAATAATAAAAAAAATATGCCAAATTGTACTAATAGACGTTTCTTAATTCTGTTTTACATGAAATAATCATTTATAATTAATACAACTTCATAAAAATTAAATCGTCATAATATGTAGAAAAATTCGGCCACATATGATCATTCGTTAGTGACACACACTATATTCTTGTCCATTTAGGAGTTGTAGGTAAAAGTGACCATCCACGTTAAGAAATTGAAAATAAGAAAACAAATAAGCTATGAATTGATAGCCTCATATAAAAAAAAACTGGCCGAGCTTAATAATTATACTACTAATAAACAACGATATAGTACTATATTATTCTCGATTTTGGTCCCTCTCACCTTAACAACTAGGCTATCATTACAATTTCTCCTTTTGTTTCATACTTTAATCTTAAGGTTTGTGGCGCATATTTTATATAATGAGGGGGAAATAGTTTGCTTTTAAGTAACAAAAAAAATGATACATGCATTCCTAAAATGAATATATATTAGGACTTAATAAATTAAAAAATTTGAACTTTGCTGTCATATTAGGATTTTACAACTATCTTGATCGTCGGCTATAAATGTAAAAATAAAATTCATTATTGGCAAACAGAAGTATAAAATTTGTTTACTGATCTCTTAAAGTTGATATTATATATTCCACAGATAAAGCATAAATATTATAACCTAATTAAATTAAGATTTGCTGTGTGTAGTTGTATAATTGTAATGTGTGAGACTATAATCAAAATAATTTAAGTTTGGGTCCACATTAATTTACATTTTTCTTTATGTTCATTTGCCTATAAAAAACAGTTTTAAAATTTAGGTTATATCCAGTTTCTATAGTAGTAGTACTAGTAGTCAGTGTTCACAAGGCTAAAATTAATTAATACTTTAAAGGGGTGTTCGGTTTGCAAGATTGTATTCGGGATTAAATTTGTAGTGTGTTTGGTTCATGAGATTCAATCCCACAATTCAATCTTAGATGGATAATCACGGGATAATTAGTCATAGCTAACCTCCTATGACTAAAATAATCTCACAACTAAATCCTAGATTATATTTTGGTATTATTTTATTTTGGAAACCGAACACCATCTTTAGACTAAGTACACTAAAACGTATTAACATTTGACCACGTTTATTAATTCTAATTCTAATTCAAAGTTCAAACTATCATTTTCGGTTACTAATTCTATATTAGCTGCGTAATTATAAGCCTAAAAATATTAATTGTCGTGCATAGTAGCATTAATATTTGTTAGACCAATACTTCATTTCTTTAATTTTGGAAACGCTACTCTTACTTCTCTCGTATAGATACGCATATGTATACGCATACAAGAATGTTCAAACATACGTATTATAATTATTTATAAGTCGCCTTCAATAAAAATAATTAATTGTAATTTACAACGATTCCCCTTGACACACGACACATCATAATTTCTCAAACCAATTATGCAGCTAGAAGCTAGCAGCTAACATCTAGCAACTGGCAAATGAATAAAACTAGTGACATACATGAAACGGAATTTGTTGGGTCAAATTTATTGATATTATATATACAACCAAATGGCTTGTCTTTGTAATGACTAATTGTGAATTAAGCATATTTTGAATGATTAATTAGAAACGAGAACTTATACAATCGAAATATAATTAAAAAACAATTCTCTCGAAAATATCTAAACCACAAGTATTGGACTTATTTTGTGGCTAATAGGCAATTAGACATAATTAAATAAAGATAATAAGGATAAAAAATAATAAACGAGGATTAATTAAGTAGGTAGGGGATTCTAAGGTATTGATTTCATTGACTCTTCAATAATTCAATTTGTAAATCTAACATACAATTATGACTTAACTCAAGTTATTATACTATGACGATCGTTATAATTTTAAACAAATACTCCAGTTGATTATAAATTTGATCCAATTATAAATTGTGACCATGTTACTCCTAATATCCATTGTCATCGCACTTGGTCGCAAATATCATTGGTTATTATTGACTTGACGTTAATAATTCATATGATAAAGCGTTAACACTTCTCTAGAATTTTTGCAAACACAGCGGATGATTAAATTATGGCTAAATAATCAAAAGCAGTAACAAACATGTATTAATAAAGTAAAATGAGATTTGGACTTTAGATAAATAATTAGAAAAACACTTTGAGTCAAATTGTCGCAAAATCTTACTCCCTCCGTCCCGGGCTACTAACTCATTTACTTTTCGGCTCGGAGATTAAGGAATGAGTGTATAGGAAAGTAAAAAATGACGGCTGTAGGTGAAATTTTTTACTAAAAATGGAAAGAGTGCAAGTAACTTGGGACGCCCAAAAAGGAAATAAGTGTGAGTAGTGCTGGACGGATGGAGTATAATTTTATGAGTTTAGTACTCATAGACAAGTAACTTCTAAAAACAAAGGCAGACATGGTAAACATAAAACTAACTAGATAAATCCGAATTGAGAAATCTGTCATCTTCGTCATCTTTGAACTCTTGTCGCGCTTCACTTGATTGGTCCCAGAGCTCTCAAATGATAAGAGGATAAATGAATAGGTGAACTAGGATATTTGTGGAATGGTAGAAACTTCCAAGGCCATCCACAACGCTGTTACTAAACCGTCCCTTAAATTACTATTTGCAGGTCTCACTGTACTTTTTTACCCCACCCCTTAATTAAAGGACAGAACCTGCAACCCTCCATCCCTTAACCGTCCCTTAAATTACTATTCATTCAATTTCATTTTTATTTCCAACCAAATTCAATTAAAAAAACACACTTCATCAAAAATAAAATAAAATTACAATATAAAAAAATACAACTTAAAATTTAAAAAAATAAAAAAGACATAATTAAAATATTAAAAAAATAAAGTGACATAATTTAAAATATAATTTTACAAAAAAAAAAACTACTCTGCCGGCGAATCATCCCCCAGAGGCGGTGGAGGTGCACTGAAGCCGTGAGGAGGCGGAATGCCAAGTTGTGCCGCCATAAACGCAAATCCGTTAAGCCAGGCTTGGTATTTGGCTGGCGTAAAGCGGGAAGTGTCCGCCATTGTGGCTGTCATGTACATGGCCATAAGGGAGTTGGGGGGTCCCCCCGAGCCCGCCTGGCTTGATTCGGCTCTGCACCTCCTCCCTCTATCCGCCTTCGCCGCATTTCTCCCTTGCCGCTGACGGCGCCCACTGGAGGATCCCCAGCATCGTCTGTCGGGGTCTCAACCTCCTGCGAGCCAAACTCTTGTGGCCCGCTGCCCGAACCTCTCACCAGATGAGTATTGACCACTCGCCGTGTGCTTCGTGCGCTTCGACGTCGAGCCTGCGCTGGACCGCACACCGCCGGCCCACCTTTCCTCGTCCTTGAATTGTTTGCCGGTGTCGTCGAAGTAGACCCACAAAGCCGACCTCAGAATGTCGGCTCCCGTGGCTCCGCTTTGGTAATGAGCCGCTTCATTCTTGTGGATGGCGCAGAATCGTTTGACCTCTCTGTCGACTCGGTTAAAGTGAGCGCGGAGCATCTTATATATGCGGCGGCGGGTCTTTTTTCGGCTTAATCTCGTGGTAGGCCTCGGTGACCTTTTCCCAGAAGTACTTCCGAGGTTGTTGATTCCCGACGATGGGATCGTACGAGACGCTGATCCAGGCGTTGTACACCGCCAGCATTTCTTTGGGATCGTACGGAGGCCGGCCTAGATCCCCCTCCTCCTCGGCCTCCGCCCTGGAGCTTCCCCTGCCTTGGCCTCCTCCCCCGCCTCGGCCTTCTTCCGGAGTGGGTTGATACGGATAATCCTCCCGAATCTGGGATAATCCCTGCGAATAACGAGGGGCGGAGGGACGGGCGTATGCATCAACATCAAAATTGGGTGGTTGGTACCCCCCGACGTCGACGAACCCTGGGTGCCCGGCGTCGACCAACCGGAACCACCCAATGTGTTGTACATGCTACCCCAGTCGCCGAACGCGTTGAGATCCCACCTGCCGGAGTTTCCGTCGCCGGACATTTTGTGATGAGATGTTAGATGAAAATTGGAGAGGAAATTGAGATGATTTGAGAAGAATAGATGTGTAGTTCTGTGTGAAATGAGGATGAATTATGAGTATTTATAGAGTAAAAAAAAAGGAAAACGACTATTAACGGTAATATTACAGTTTCACAATTTTTTATTTTTTTTAATTTAATTCGAATTTTTAAAAAAAATTATTGCGTCAGCGCGACGATGCCCATTCGCGGGACTGCGAGTGGGCGTCAGGCATGGTCGGGGAGCGCGCCACGTCCCCTCGGCCCGTGGCAATCCGTCTCGCATTTCGTCACGGCGGAACGGGACGGGTGACGGGTTGGGGACGAGACGGGGCGCGGCAGTGCGTCACGCGGGTGGCCCGTATTCCTCACGGAGGGACGGGACGGTGGCGTGACGCGTTGCAGCGCCCCGTCTCGTCCCCAACTCGTTTCGCGTTCCGTCACGGCATGACGAGTGGCTAGACGTCTCGCCATGCGCCGAGGCGACGTGGCGAGCACCGGCGCCATGCGTGTCGTCCACTCGCCGGCCCGCGAGTGAGCATCGTCACGCTGACGCAATTATTCATTTTTTTTTAAAAAAATTGAATTAAATAAAAAATTAAAAACGGTAATATTACCGTTAATATAGTAGTTTCCTTTTTTTACTCTATAAATACTCCTAATTCATCCTCATTTCACACACAACCACACATCTATTCTTCCCAAATCATCTCCATTTTCTCTCCAATTTTCATCTAACATCTCATCACAAAATGTCCGGCGACGGAAACTCCGGCGGTGGCGGCTCCGGCGGGTGGGATCTCAACGCGTTCGGCGACTGGGGGAGCATGTACAACACATTGGGTGGTTCCGGTTCATCGAAGCCGGGCACCTAGGGTTCGTCGACGCCGGGGGTACCAACCACCCAATTTTGACATGGATGCATACGCCCGTCCCTCCGCCCCGCGGTATTCGCAAGGATTATCCCAGATTCGGGAGGATTATTCCGTTGAACCCACTCCGGAAGAAGGCCGAGGCGGGGGAGGAGGCCGAAGCGGTGGAAGCTCCAGGGCGGAGGCAGAGGCGAAGGCGGATGAGGAGGATCTAGGCCGGCATCCGTACGGCCCCAAAGAAACGCTAGCGGTGTACAACGCCTGAATCAGCGTCTCGTACGATCCCAACGTCGGGAATCAACAACCCCGGAAGTGCTTCTGGGAAAAGGCCACCGAGGCCTACCACCAGATTAAGCCGAAGGGGTCCCGCCGCCGTAAATATAAGATGCTCCACGCTCACTTTGACCGCGTCGACAGAGAGGTCAAACAATTCTGCGCCATCCACAAGAATGAAGCGGCACATTACCAAAGTGGAGCCACAGGAGCCGACATTTCGAGATCGGCTTTGCGGGTCTACTACGACGACACCTGCAAACAACTCAAATATGTCGATGTTTGGGAGGTCGTCAAGGACGAGGAAAGGTGGGCCGGCGGTGTGCGGTCCAGCACCGGCTCGACCTCAAAGCGCACGAAGCACACGGCGAGTGGCCAATACTCGTCTGGTGAGGGCGGTTCGGGCAGCGGGCCACAAGAGTTTGCCTCGCAGGAGGTTGAGACCCCGGCAGACGATGCCGGGGGGTCCTCCCGTGGGCGCCGTCGGCTGCAAGGGAGAAATGCGGCGAAGGCGGCTAGAGGGAGGAGGGGCTAAACCGAATCAAGCCAGGCGGGCTCGGGGGGACCCCCAAACTCCCTTATGGCCATGTACATGACCACCACAATGGCGGACACTTCCCGCATGACGCCCACCCAATACCAAGCCTGGCTTAACGGAATTACGTTTATGGCAACACAACTTGGCATTCCGCCTCCTCACGGCTTCAATGCACCTCCACCGCCTTTGGGGGATGATTCGCCGGCGGAGTAGTTTTTTTATTTTCTATAAAATTGTATTTTAAATTATGTCATTTTTATTTTTTTAGAATTTTAATTATTTCTTTTTTATTTTTTTGAATTTTAAGTTGTATTTTTATTTTATGTTGTAATTTTATTTTATTTTTAATGAAGTGTGTTTTTTTAATTGAATTTGGTTGGAAATAAAAATAAAAAATGAAATTGAATGAATAGTAATTTAAGGGACGGTTAAGGGACGGATGGTTGTAGGTTCCGTCCCTTAGTTAAGGGATGGAGTAAAAAAATACAGTGGGCCCGCGAATAGTAATTTAAGGGACGATTTAGTGACAGCGTTGTGGATGGCCTAAGATGTGTAAACCTAAGCCCTAGGCTCCTTTTCCCAAAAACCGGTTCATAATGATATTTTTTGTTGGATTTTGTTACTATAAATCTATTGATGTTACAGGTTCATCAGATTAGATTGTGTAATCAGATTTTAGTTAGACTTTTAATAATCAGATTCAAGGTTCTGTAATTTTTGTTAATCAAGAGCAGTTGTTATCAGGTTCTTAGCGTGTTATCAAGTTCTAACCGTGGTATCATATCGTGTTGTTATAGTGTCATGTAATGTATGTATTGTTATCGTGTCGTGTTGGCCCAATGTGGTTCATGTTGTTAACGGATTCGTGTCGGGTTCTTGTCATATTCGGTTTGAAGATAGCAACTCGGGTTCATGTTTGGGTTTTAGATTTTCTTAATAGGTCGTGTTCATGTTTGTCCTTATTGGGTCGGATCGTTAATAGATTGACCCGATATTAACCCAACACGTACGATTTGCCACCCCTTACGTCTCTCACTTGATATTAATATCACATTTTCCCTTTGTGTTTTTTCCCTCACCTTTTCTTGTCTTAATAATCAATATTAACTTTCTTCTCTTTACTAGAAATGAATAGTAATTCATTAAACGCATTATTCAATAGGAAAGGCGAGTGAGTCCCAATTTGGTCCAACTTAATATCCATATTGCCGATGTACTAGTCACCTAACTCATGTTGAGAGAGTTAGATAATTAATGACCAACATCATTCCATCCAAAATCGATTAATGAAAACGAGTTTCATAATTGAACAGCGAAAAGCTTTCTACCATATGCAAATCCATTTTTAAAGTAAGCGCTTGTATTAAACGCCAATTCTGCCTTTGGTTTTAGCGTGAGTCTCGCTTATGCAAAAGCGAGGATACTATTGGCGTTAACTAGTATCCTCGCTTTTGCATAAGCAAGACTCACGATTAAAACCAAAGGCAAAATTGGTGTTTAATGCAAGCGCTTTCATTGAGGTTAAATATGTCATTGTCTGTTTATCATGTTAACTAGGACTTAATTTTTTTTTACTTCCTCCGTCCATACTAGATGCCACATTTTTCTTTCTAGTTGTCCCACAAAAGATGTCACATTTCCTTTTCTTGGAAAAACTTCTCTCACACATTAATATAAATATATTATTTTTTCTCCCCACCTAACAACATCTCCTAAAATTACGTGTTATTCTTCAACTATGTCATCTATTATGGGACGGAGGAAGTACTAGTTTTTCCATTTAGGCCGCCCACAAAATTAGACAAAGTCTAAGAGCATCTCCAATAGCAGCGAGCGAGCCGGCTAGCCGCCGGTCCGCTCGCAGAACCATTGGAACCGGCGAGCGCCATTTCGGCGAAAAAATCGGCTAGCGCTGGCCGATTCGCGAGCGCTCGCCAATGCGTTCGCCGGTCCGCTCGCCGCCATTGCAGGCTCAGGACCGGCGAGCGTTCGGAGAGCGAATTTTTTTTTTTTTTAAATTTTCGAAACACTATATATACACGATTTGCACGTCATTTTCATTCACACCACTTGTTTTAACGAGTACTCTCTCTATCTTAATTTCTGTACAAGATCAATAACGCGAAATGGAGAACAACAACGAAGGTACTCCAGTGACGAGCTGGTCTCAAACTCCCCCGGTACCCGTGGGAGGTGGATGGGGTCCGATGCCCGGGTACTACAACATGTACCCGTGGCAGCAGATGATGCCCGGGATGGCAACCGGGGGGAGTATGCCGGGGGGTTTACCGTTATGCCGGGGTAGACACCCAGGATGCAGATGATGCCGGGGTGGGGTCCCGGGATGCAGATGATGCCGGGAGGGGTACCGGCGACGCAGGGGACGCTGGGGGGGTACCGGCGACACAGGGGATGCCGGGGGGGAAAACGTCTATCGCCCCAGTTTTGATTTTTCGACTGATTCACATCGACCCCAACGGAGGCGCAGTTCACGCAATATGAGACTTTCTCCTTAGAGGAGTTGGGGTTTGATCTTCTCGGTGTTCCGGAAACTCCGTTCAAACGGGGGGAGTAGGGTGGGGTCGGGGCCCCGCAAAGAAGAAGGGCAAGGGGAAGGACAAGAGGGTCGGCCAGTCGTCGCGGCCGGTTGAGGACGACCCCTCGGTGCAGAGTAAGTGGACGGACGCGGAGAATGTCGCGCTTTCCAAGGCGTGGGTTAGTGTCTGTGATGATCCTCTGACTTCGAACAATCAGAGAATCGTCAACATGTGGACCAAAATTGTTGCAGCCTACATGAGATTTTGTCCGGAGGGGAGGCCGCGCACCAGGGAGGAGTGCCGGAAGGGGTGGGACCGAATCAGGGCTGGGGTCTCCCAATTTTCGGGCTTGTACGCCAACGCCCTCCGCATGCAGAGCAGTGGCCAAACGGAGGATGACTGCATGAGGATAGCGGAGAAAGTCTTCCCCCAGCCCGGGTTGTATAAGGAGTTCACCTACTGGAACTGCTACGAGGTGTTGAACGACTCCGAGAAGTTCCGGGCAGGTGTCGACGCAGGCTGGCCGAAGAAGCAACGACTGAACTATACCGGTGATTACAGCGGCAGCAGCGGCGGTTCCTACGACCTCCCCGAGGATGCGGAGGAGCTCCCGTCCCCGCCATCGTTCGCTCGCCGAACTCGCCCGGTTGGTCAAGGCGGGCGCAACGGGAGGCGGGGGAGGGGGAGGGGGGGCGCCGGGGGGTCCCAGGAGGTACAGTCGGCATCCCCTCTTGGCCAATCGACAGAGGATCTCAAATTCTTCGCGCGTCAACAAACGCGCGCTCAGATGGCCAAGACGTTAGCCGAATGGCAGACGGCGACGGACCCGAGGAGAAGAGTTTTCTTCACGCAATGCTCGTGAGCATGCGTGACGATTTGAAGACCGGGGGGCACCGGGGGTTCCGGCGGATACGGAGGCGGCGGCGACGATGAAGGTGGCGAGGGGGGCGACGGAGACGAGGAGTGAGGCGGAGGTCGTGTTTTTTTTAAAATAATGTAATTTTTTTTTAATTAATGTATTTTTTATTGTACTTTTTTAATTTAAATAATATTATTGAATTTTTCCGTATCTGTGTCGTACATTTAATTTCTTATTTTGTGTGATTGTCAATTATTTGTTTTATATAATTAGGGGTGATGTGGCTAGGCTATTGCTGGACTATTGTTGAGCTATTTGCTTGTCCTGATGATGTGGCAGGAGGATTATTAGTGCTGATGATGTGGCAGGAGGAGTTTGTGGTTGGGCTATTGCTGGGTGAAAGCCACTGGAGATGCCCTTACAAGAAAAGTTTTGAACAAACCCACACCACTAATAATATGGACCACACAATCCACTAACACTAACTTCAACTACATTTTTCCTTGCTCTCTTACTTTTTCCTATTTCTCTCTTACTTTACCAATTCCACATTAAAACTCCTATCATATACAACTTTGTCACTTTTTGGGGGACGAGGGATTACTACCTTGCGTGTCCAACGTCAAAGTTTCGTATCAGCAAATACTTCCTTGTGAAACAAACCAACACTCGTATTACTATATCAACCACAATCAAGTTACTATATCTGGTTTGATATATCATTGCAAACATTATGCTAGCATTAATTAATTGGTAGTCTTCGGGCTGCAGAATCGTTTGAATGGATTGTTATCAGGTTGTGTTGACATTATCTACCCGAACAAAACTTGTAAGTGAACTATTGACCAAGGACGACCTGATACATTCAAGCCCCAACACAACCTTTCACAAATCGAATCTGTTATCCATATGATCATATTCGTGTTGACATGAGTCACACATGACACAAACCCAACATGGCACAACAACCACACGATAAGTCGATAACTACACAATACGATTCATGCTTCTTGTAGAGGAGATATGACACATTGACGACAGCATGGTGGTGATGGGCGTAGCGGTGGTGACAAGGAATAGAGACAATGATGAAGACATGGAATAGAATGGATGAGGCATATGAAAAATGTGAAAACAAAAACCTAACTCTAACTCTTAAAAAATTAAAAAGTGAATAAAATAATTAAAATGATAACATCAATTATTAATGGGGCTATACAAATCACTCATACTCAACCTGAAATCATCGTGTCCTTATTTTGTTGGGTTGACCTAATAAGGACACGGACATGAAAAAGCTTGACATTAACCCATTAATATTGTTCGCGTCGGTATTTGTATCATGTCAAAATATACCAACCCTATTTTCCACTATTGAAAATTAGCAATTTAGCATTATCAAATTATAGGAAGTGACTATACTATTTCTACCGCTCCAAATTCTTTTATTCAAATCTATTCATTCTTACTATCAAAACTTCCCAGACCTAACATAGATGCTTGGGCCACCAATAATCGAGAACCCAGATTCTTAGATCTTAGCGTATATTTTATCTCACGGAAGAGTGAGTACGAAGGCATTGAGAGACTAAGAGAAAAAATGCAGAGTAATCTTAAACTAGGAAGAAGCAAAAATGGTAGTCCAATATTTCCAGTTGGATTTTGAAGTTTTTGGGGTGAAACAGTTCTTGTGCAATTTGTAGTTCAAATATAGCAGTCAGTATTAGATCAGCGCCTAGTTCGCACTACTTGGAAGGAACCAATACAACATCCAAATTTTCTACACAAACTGCAGGATAAGCAAAAGAGCAGGAAATAGTAGGATAAGTAGCAGTAACTCGCCACATATTGAATGTTTACCTGCTAACTCATGTTTCAATAGGGTTGGCAAAAGGTACAAACGGATAGAGTACTGTCTCAAAGTTCATCCTCCCCACACTATCAATGCCTAGAAGTTTTGCGAGCTCTCCATTTCCGTATGCTTCGACTGTATCTGCAACAAATTCGCATGTTTTACAAAATAATAGCTAATCTAGTTTCATGGGAAGAAATCGAATTAGGAGGAGAAATAGTCACCATCCACAGAGCCTCCAAATGTTTCCCGTTTATAAAAACCTGCGGCACAGTTCGCCTCCCCACAATCTTACTCAAAGCATCTTGAATTTTTCCTCCATCATCTGCAAACCATCAGTAGATTTACAAAGAATGAAACACATAATGACCCTTCATAGTTGCTGACGTCCTAATTTCATAGAGTTAAAAAAAGATAGGAGCATGCAGTGGAACAAGTTTGAGAGAAATGTGTATGGAATAACAAATAATGCTTTGCTAGTGCCTCATTTTCAATAGTTATTCTCTCTTCAAAAATGATAACGGAAAGCTTGTGAACAAGAACCCTCTCCGTCGAGTTCCACAACATACGGCTCCTGCTTCAGCTCCTTGAAGACTGCTTTAGCTCTTCTACAATATCTATATAGCAGTGATAAAAAAGCAGAAACAAAAATTAACATAATATTCCTACAGATTGATAGGCAACAGCTTAAATGACGAACAGTTTTACCACAGATATGGAAAAGAATTTTCTAATTCATTATAAGCTCAGTAGCACAGTTAATAGGAAGAAGAAATCAATACAGTAGAACAACATAAATAGTTCCTAGGTATTGATCACCTAGTTTCACTCAGATTAGTACGTCTGATTTACTTAAACTGATACCCTACTTCATTCATCCAAAACATTTATTTTAAATCAGAAATATATGTATATGAACTCAGCAATCATCATACATCAACCTCCCCAACCACCCCCCATCCCCAACCACCCCCATCCCAAAAAAAACAAGAGGATGAAGAATGGATTTGGAAATTGCAATGACACTTTACACTCTGGTCCTGATCCCTAACCTTCAACAACCAATGAAAGATAACTACATCCAGCAAAATCTGCTGATCCTATTGAAATAGTCTGAAATAGTGATTTTCAGTCCTGACATTATTGTATACCCACACACAAGATTCCACAATCAAACAAAAAAAAGTTCAGTTTGTTTGGGAATTCATATGAAAAATCACATCTCTCTAGAAAAAAGATCTTGGATAATACTCCACATGATACTAGAGCCAATTAACATAGTTTGCCGTCTACAATTGATATTGCTTCTTAATTTCACATGATCTCAGTTAGCAATTCCATTGACTATATGATAAGAAATTTGTGTTTTATACCTTAAGCAAAAAATCCTTTAAAGAAAAAACAAACAAAAATCTAATGAGAAATAAGAATAAGGAGCCTGAGCACTAATCTATTAGCCAAAATCCCTACATTGTATTCATAAGTAAACAATGGTCGAGAAAAGCCGATTCAGAATGAAAAATCCAATATTCCAATTCACATACTAACAACATCAAATCACTATTTCCCAAACAGAATGATAAATTACGGTCAACTTTCCAAATTTAAATCCTTTTACACCAAAAATTTCTTCATCGACATCAAGTAAAAGAAAACCAATTCTACCAAATTTTTAGAGGAATAAGAATACCTAATTATTAAAAAAGAGTTCACTCATCAAATAATTAATTACTGTATAAACGAGTTGAATTAAAAACAACATAATACAGGAAAATGAGCTTACGGGCAGTAAGATTGGAGAAGATGACTACGGAATGAGAAGAAATGGTCTTCTTGACAAAAGCAGTTGATGATTTGGGCTTTGCTTCCACGCTGGTGCAGTACGACGCCGTCAAAATGGAAAGCATTAATGTAATCACCGAGACGTATTGCAGAAGTGATACATTTGCTGATGTTGCAGAAGGCGTCGCCATTTTTCAGTACAATCGGAGTTGAACCAGAGGAGGAACGATTCAATTTCAGGGATGTTTGGAAAACCCTTATTTTTAATTTTACCCCTTTCGTTGATTTTGAATTTCGTTTTTATTTGCATTTCCTGTCGATTTTCGGTTTATTTTAATCGATTTAACAAATTTTCCCATACTAAAATAAAACTAAGGCTCATTTCATCTTTCATTCAATTTTTCACCTGATACGTACGTCTCATATTAGTCACAATTCAAACTTTTAATGGGAAATATTTTTTAAATATTGTATATATATTTATTTAAATATATTTATTAAGTCAAATTAAAACAATAAGTATAAATTTAAAAGTTTTATTAGTGAAAGTTAAAAGTTACATTAATTTCAACTTAAATATTACATTATAAAATTGAAAAACGAAGCGTAGTCTGAATTATTGCTAGATTTTTTTATCAAGAAACTTGATCAATGGGTCATGGTGTTAGCAATCAAGGTTGTACATCACTGTTTGTGTCTATGTAAATCGTTATGGTGTAGTTTTTGATCAAGACACATTATCCAATCTTATTAAAGGTGGGTGTAAAGAAACAGAATCGAAAGCTTCACAAGAACAAGAAAGATGGAGAGAAATCTTATTGAATCTGAATTGGAAAGCTTTGTTGATTACACTATGACATGAACCCTATTTTTCAGCTAAGAAGAAGTAAAAATTAATCATCAACTAACTTGTTGATCTAACAGCCACAATACAATCTATCAACTATACAAATCTACAGACAAGATTAAACTCTCATTTAAACATTCCCTAAATTCTCTAAGTATTGGGCTGAGTGCTGTTGGGCTGACTTGATCAGGTTGGGCTGACTTGAGCATACTCTAAAAATCTCTACCTTGCTCAAGTAGCTCCAACTCCATCCTGCAAGAAAATTAATCTCATGCATTGCTCCACCTTCTCTCTTGACAAAGCTTTGGTTAACATATCAGCTGAGTTTACAGCAGTATCTACTTTGAACACCTCCACCTCACCCTCTTCTATCTTCTCTCTGATGAAGTGCAAACGAACATCTATATGCTTGCTTCGTTCATGGAATACCTGATGTTTTGCAAGGTATATAGCACTGCTATTGTCACAACCAATAGCTATAGATTTTTGTACAACTCCAAGCTCAGCAGCCAGCCCCTTTATCCAGAAACTCTCTTTGACTGCTGCTGTCAAGGCAAGATATTCTGCCTCTGTTGTTGATAATGCAACATCGTTTTGAAGACTTGACTTCCAACTGATTGCGGATCCAAACATGGTGAACACATACCCTGACTGAGATCTCTTGTTATCTACATTGCTAGCAAAATCTGAGTCAGAAAAACCCATTAGAGCATTTCCCCATTCCAGCCACTGCTTCCTTCATACAATATTCCCATATTTGTAGCTCCCTTTATGTATCTCGGGAGCCATTTTAGAGCTGCCCAGTGCTCTTTTCCATGTTCAGACATAAACCTGCTAGTCAAGCTCACAACATGAGCAATGTTCGGCCTTGTACAAATCATGGCATACGTCACACGCCTATGATGTTGGCATATGAGATGAGCTCCATTTCCTTTCTTTCCTTCTCATTCTTTGGTTTTTCATCCACTGACAATTTAAAATGTTGTGTCAATGGTGTAGCTGTCTCTCTAAGGTTATCAACTTTGAACCTCTTCAATATATAGTCAGACTGGCCCAGCCAGATGTTTCCAAGCTTCCTATCTCTGATTATATTTATCCCAAGAATTTTCCTTGTAGGTCTAAGATCTTTCATGTCAAAGCCTTACCTTAGATCATCTTTTACTTGCTGCACTTCCTTAATACTAGATCCAACCACAAGCATATCTTCTACATATAGGAACAAATAAGCCACTTGCACTCCACCTTTTTTCTTGAAGTAGACACAAGAGTCATACTTGGATCTAGTGAAGCCACATTTCAGCATATGTGCATTGAACTTCTTATGCCCCTGTCTGCTAGCTTGCTTCAACCCATAAATACTTTTATTTAGCTTGCAAACTTTCATTTCCTCTCCAGGTTTTGCAAAGTCTTCAGGCTGCACCATGTATATGGTCTCCTCTAGATCTCCATTCAAAAATGTTGTTTTGATATCTAGCTGTTCAAGTTCTCAGTTTCTGTTTGCCACAACTACCATCAGCATCCTAATAGAGCTATGCTTTACAATAGGTGAGAATATCTCATTGTAATCAATACCATATTCCTGGCTGAAGCCTCTTGCAACCAACCTGACCTTATATCTGACAAAGCTATCTACCTCTAGTTTTCTTTTGAAAATGCATTTGCAAGTGACCAACTTTCTTCCTTCCACTTTATCCACCAGACTCCATGTTCTATTTTTCATCAATGAATCAATTTCCTCATTCATAGCCTGCAACCACTTATCTTTATCCTTGCTTGCCATAGCTTCTTTGTATGTTAATGGCTCTTCAAGCTCCAGCTGCTCTGCAACAGTTAGAGCATAAAATATCATCTCATAGTCAAAAAATCTGGCAGGAAGTCTTGTTGTTGTTCTCTTGAACCTGTCTCTAGCCAGCTGATAATTTGTTAAATCCTCAGCTGCACTATCTTGCTGATGAGTCCCTACATCTGATTCAACATCCTCATCAGTGCCCAACTCTTCATTCTCAGCACTTTTCTCATGTACACCCGGACCTTGAGCTCCATTTGCATCAACACCAGACTCCACCTCAAAATCATTACTATCACTAGCAACAATTCTGACACCATCAGAGGCATTTCCCTTGTTGAGATAAGGCATCTCATTTTCCAAGAATATCACATCTCTACTGATCAGAATCTTGTGATTGTAAGGCTCTATACACCAGAGCCTATAACCTTTGACCCTCTTTTGATATCCCAGCATTACACACATCAATGCCCTAGGATCCAATTTCTCTTGCTTCACATGAGCAAAGGCTAAGCCAAGATCTTCAAATCAAAATAACTTGAATGCCTCCCATACCATCTGAAATCTGGTGTGTCGCCATTAATAGAGGATGATGGACACTTATTCATTAAGTGTACTGCAATAGAAGCAGCCCCCCCAGAATTTCTTTCCTAAACCAGAAGAGAAAATCACTCATCTAACTCTTTCAACTATAATTCTGTTAGCTCTTTCTGCCACCCCATTTTGTTGGGGATTCAAGGCAACTGTCATGTGTCTTTTAATTCCCCTTTGTTTACAGAAATTATCAAACTCTTTAGACAAATACTCAAGCCCATTATCAGTCCTTAGGCACTTCACCTTACAACATTTCTCCAATTCAACTTTAGTACACCACTCCTTAAACCTTCCAAAAGCTTCTGGTTTTTCTTTTAGAATATAAATCCAAGTTTTCCTCGAATAATCATCAATCAAAGACATGTAATATCTACCTCATCCTATGGTACTCATTGAACCAGGCCCCACAAATCACTATGTATATACTCTAGAGGTGAGGTAGAATTATGTTTACCTGTGGGGTATGGGAGCTTCTTTGCTTTCCCTCGGATGCAATCTTGGCATGGATGTATTTCTTGTGTTTCATCAGCAGAGATAACTTGTTTCTTCACTAATTCTTTCACACTGCCCATCGCTGGATGGCAAAGCCTTTCATGCCACAGCTTTATGCTGGCTGATTTCACTAGGTTCAGCTCATCCTTTTGAATCTTAATGACAGATGCATAAAGATAATAAAGGCTTCCTCTGCTCTCAGCTGCCATGACCATACTATCTCCCTTTTTCACCAACATCCTCCCACCAGAAGAAAAGAAACAACAACCTTTTAGTTCCAATGACCCCAATGATATCAAATTTCTTTTAACTTCTGAAATGTATCTGACATCTTGTAGTACCTTTACTTATTGATCTTGCATTTTTAATCTGCTGGATCCAACTCCTTTGATACTACATACCTGATTGTTCCCCAAAGTTACTATACCAGAAGCATCATTAATCTGCTCAAACCAATCCAGATTGAGACATATGTGGAAGCTACAACCACTGTCCATGATCCAAGAAGCCACATCTATAGTTTCCATCACATTCAAGGCCTCTGCTACTTCATTTGATTCAACACAGTCAGAAGTATTTGCACCTTGATTTCCAGATGTTGCTAGCTTCTTCTTCCACCTGAA